>NC_056725.1:680287532-680455032 GCF_019279795.1 Protopterus annectens
CCCAGGAAGCTAGAACTGGGGAGTGCACCTCTAGAAAGAGGCCAGTCACAAGTGGAGTCCCTCAGGGATCAGTCTTTGGACCGCTCCTTTTTGGCATTTACTTCTCTGAAGTCAAGGCCAATGTCAATGGTCTGTGGCTGACTAAATTTGCAGATGATTGCAAATTAGGAGTCATCATTAAATCCCACACTGACACAAATGTTCTCCAGGAGGGGGTGACAGACAAGCAACTGGTGTCTGAGCCATGGACTAAAACTAAATGCCAAGAAATGCATAACAGTATCCTTTGGGAAGTCATCCACCCCTGGTAATGACAACACACCCTTAGAGTTGACCCAGTAGTCAGGGACTTAGGGACACACATAAATAGTAATCTAGCCTTTAACCATCACGTGTCTACAGTAGTGAGGAAATCATTCTATGTTGCTCAACTTATAAACAAAGGTATTGCATCTAAGTCCAAGGAAGTCATTGCTCCACTGTAATTAGCATTCATCAGACCTATCACTGAGTACAATGCCCCCTTTGGTATGTACCTAACCAGGCATATCCAACAACTGGAAGGTCCACAGAGGTTCCTCACTAAAAGAATACAGGGAGTAAGTAAAAAAGCCTATGCAAACCACCTCAAGGCCATATCCTTGTATTTTGTCTCCTACAGGCTTTTGAGGGTAGATCTATGCCTGGCATACAAGACAATGTCAGACCCCACTCTGATTGATCTCCTGCATATTCACAAAACAAACGGCACCAAAACTACCCATTCTAAAGATTAAACCTGGTCTGTGATATAAATAGGACCTACTGGAAAGACAGGTATGTGTCCCAGAGACTACCCCGTTTATGGAACAGGCTCCCCATCCATGTGAAGCAGAGTTCCTCCCTAACCCAATTCAAGTGTAACTTGGGCAATTGGATGGGGAACAGGAAATTCATCCCTAGTTTGGCACCTATGTCTCTAATGGACAGAGGTAACCTGTAAATGGTCCATCTCCCAGGCCCCTGCTTGTAAATGTTTCATCTCCCAGACCACTGCTTACACTTATCAAGGGTATCTGAACTTGTCAGAGATTTGGGATGCGTGGTTAGGCTTAAAATTGCCCTTGTAGTCATTCGCAAATTAAACACCTATGAAACTGTTAACCTATGAAAAGGTTAACAGATTACATATAATATGTTTATTCTCAACCAGCTCTGCCTTCATCAAGACCTCCAAAAGCTCAAGCGACTAGATCCATGGTTACTTCATCTGCTTTCTGGGTCAGAGCTTCTATTGATGATATATGTGCTGCAGCCGCTTTGTCCAATGCTCATACCTTTATTGCTCATTACAAACTGGATCTCATTTCCAGAAGCAGAGCTGCCTTTGGTTCTGCAGTACTCCGGAACATCCTTCCATAAGGGCCACCCAAGGTTATCGTATCCCATTCGTTGAGGAATGAATGAAAATGACATCAGATATAAAAGTTATGTACTCACCATAACTATGCATCCATGTTGTTCGTTTCCACTCTTCCTCAACCCCCCCTCCCCTTGTCCATTTCCTTTGGGAGTGATATCACAGAAATATTGGAATCAATGTTCCTGTTTGAGTCCCTATTCTATCTTTATCCTTTAGGTGGGCTACACCCACTTTTTTCTGACTGAGCAGCAAACTTGATCTGAGGTAATACAGGGGTCTGGGGCATTATGGGTAAAGGAAGGAACTCGAGAGTTGGATCAAAAGTCTGAAAGAAATGCAGCTGAGCCAGATCTGAGGTTGGATCACAGACCCATTCATTGAGGAAGAATGAAAATGAACAACACAGATGCATAATTATGGTGAGTACATAACTTTTATTTATTTCTGCAGCTTTTTCCCCCAGGCTTTTGCTGAAAAGCTTTTTTTTTTTACAGCTCAGTCAGACTTTCCTGATTATCAACAGCAAAATAAGTAAATATAAGAAATTGCCATAGCAGAAGTCCTAGTCCTTTGGCTTTCCCTGAGATGTGGCAATTCCCAAACTATGTGTGTGGCTTCAGCCAGAAAGAAAAAACAGTTTAATTAGTGGTTTCTCTTTTTGGCTATATACCAGCTGTGGCGACCCCTAACCGGGAAAAGCCGAAAGACACAACAACAACAACCAGTATCTTAGCTGCAAAACAGCATTGATTCAATATCTCATTGATACAATCAAACTGTTTAATTTTAAAGTGTTCACTGTTATGAGTAGTGATTTTCTCCTAAACAGAAAACACATTCTAAATGGAAATTTCAGGAGTAATCTTATTTTTTACCATGAGATAGCAAAACCATACAATTTGAGTATCTAAATATAATAAGAAAAGTAACAGGACTGTCAATATCAAACCCTAGGAAAAACTGATGAATCTGTGAAGCTCAATAAATTGCTCACTTCAAGCATTAAAAAAGAAGGGCAACTGCTGCACTCTCTTCTTATAACAACAGCTCCTGTAATACAGCTCCTGTAATACTTATGACCACATTCACACACATGCACACAATGATTGGGCTGCTTAACTGATACGCTTTTGTGTTTTTTACTTAATACTCATACATATGTGTAATTTCTGCAGCAAGGATGCTTACAATGAACATCAGTTGTTTCACATGTTCTGCTGTGTTCGTTTTCCATCCTAACGCTTTTAAGATGTTTTGAGATGGTGGGACAAAAAAAAAAAAGACTTTGATCCAAGGGACACCAAGGAAGCATCCCCCGATTTCTTCAGGACTGGGCTATGTTCTGAGCAAATCACGCCTTCTAAGAATTATACCAGAGGAAATAGTCCCTACAGCTAGCATCAACAGCACCATTGCCATATTTACTGATGAGAATGTCTCCCTCATCTGTCCGCACTGTCAGCGTAGATATTTTCTGTTTTCGTTTTTATATCAGAAATGCCCTCTGTCAAATCCTCAGTTTGCTGCAAAATATCCCCAGCACTGAACTATAAAGGTTTGGTAATTTATAACTTAGTATGCAGGGCAGCAGTAGTACACACTCTTTTACCAAATTAATGCATTTGTCCAAAGCTCTACCTTCCCCACCATGTCATAGGCTATTGCAAGCCAAAGTCTTTTTAAACCGTTTATGTGATGGCAAAGTTAATGTCAGCAGGGTCATCAACATGTTTTTTTTAACTTCTCTTAATCCAGCTAAAATGTGTCTATTTTTCTAGGAGTTGGCGGCTAAGAATCATGTTTAGAGAGGGACATGCAAATTCAAAAGATGAAATAATGGGAGGTATTTCACAGTTTTAGATGAATCAGACTTCATTACCTCAATGCACCTCCTATTACAAGAATAAAGTTGTTTAAAACCTCTTATCAGCCTGCCCTCAGTAAAGCAGTTTCACCAAAGGGCATATCTTCTGTGAGGGAGCAGAATATGTATCAAGTCCTAGTAGCAAAGCCATTTGATCCTCACAGGAATACAATTCATCCTCTTCCTCAGAGCTGGAAAGTGGTGAAGGAAGAGAAGGTTCCCTTTTTCTTTTTAATATTGTTCAAAAGTAGATTATTTAGAATAGGCAGCCAAAGTATGAGCCACCAGTGGAAAGGAAGAAAGAAAAGTACTGCTTTATAAACATAACCTATATGAATCAGAGGGGTGACATGAGATATGTGATGGACCAATGTTTGGTGTCACCTGGGCCTCATATGTCACAGAATGGACATCTGGGAATCCGAAAGCTGAAATTAACCTGGCTTAAAAATGGACACATGTATCATTGTTGTCTGATACTCAGCGGTCCAAATATCAAAGATGGGAAAACACCCAGTATAGCTAAATCAGAAAACTATCAGTAGGAAGGAGACGTATTTTTCACAATTCAAAATTTAACCTTCTAAGGTGCAATTTTAATCAGAATTTTAGGTTGCGTAATAATTCTGAATTGCTACATCTTTGGAAACGTGTTGGCGAGACTGTAAGGTTCCTGGGAGATCGAAGAAACCAGGGCAGATATCAGCCCACAATGTGGTGGAACAAATCCAACACCAGCAACAGGAGAAAGAGCTATTTCATGTGGAAAATCAAACATGGGTCTCTGGGTTATCAGTACTTGACAGAAAAACTACCATCTGCTCTACTTCTTAAGATTACCTTTAGACTTAGTTTATTTCTTGCTCTTTTTTAAACTATTCTCTTTCTTTCAGTGCTTCCTTTTAGAGACAGCCTTTTGTTATTAGAAAACAAAGTGCAATTGGAAGCAGCAAAGAAAACTCAGCACTGACAGTCTTATTTAATTTTAAGTATCAATTAAAAAAATAAGTTATGTACTTACCATAACGTTCCATGTTTGTAGTCCATCTTGCCTACATTCTTGCTGAATGGGTTCGGAGCCGATTCTCGGCTCCAACTCGGCCGATCTAAAACTCGAGAGCTTTTACTGGCTCGAGGCTAACCCCCATCCCATGGTGCCTCACGGCAATTCCCCAGATCTTGTTTGCAAGAAAGTAAACAGGTACATAATAGTCAGCAAACTATCAATAACTATGCACATACAAACAGAACACTCTGTATTAATATCCATGCCAGGTGGACAGACAAGTAAATGAGGTTAGACAGCATAATGGATAGTCCACCAGTTCCTCCAGGAAACAGGAAGGGGGAAGGAGGGTGGGACGCAAGAATGTAGGCGAGATGGACTACAAACATGGAATGTTATGGTAAGTACATAACTTCTTTATGTTATGTTATGTAGTCCTATCTCGCCGTAATTCTTGCTGGATGGGACAGCATCCCTAGCACCTTTATCCCGGGTGGCTCAAGCGAAGAGACTCTTCAGCACAGTGGACCCAAAGGATGACCTGTCCCGGGAGGCCAAATCCAATCTGTAATGAGTGACAAAAGGTATGAGGGTCTTGCCCAAGTAGCTGCTGCACAAATGGCATCAATTGGGAGTTTAGATCTAAAGGCATATGAAGTTGATATTGCTCTGGTGGCCTTTTACTTTGGCTGGTAATTGTTTGCCAGCAGCTTTGTAAGCAAATGAAATGCAGACTGAAAGCCATTTAGACAAACTTGACCTTAGAAACAGGCAAGCCTTTATTTTTGTTTGAAAAGGAAACAATTGGTCTGAATTTCGAAATTCTTTAGTCCTGTGCAGGTAAAACCTGAGAATTCTGTGGACATCCAATTTGTGTAATCTGTATTCTGATTTATTAGTATGATTTGGGAACAAAACTGGTAGTTCTATAGTTGTGTTGAGATTATGCTCTGAACATACCTTAGGAAGAAAGGAAGGATTAGTTCTAAGTAAGACTCTATGCTAACAATGTAAGGAGGTTGAATGGTGAGGGCTTGCAATTCTGAAACTCTCCTAGCAGATGTTATAGCCACTAAAAACAATGTCTTCCAGGACAAGAATTTCAGATACGATGAAGAAGAGGGTTCCAAAAGGTGGAGAAATTAAAGATGTAAGAACTAGGTTTAGGTCCCAGGGCTCCGGTGGTTGCCTGATTGGAAGTCTGAGAAGGAGGACTCCTTTCAAAAAGATTTTGCCTAAAGAGTGGGACATGACTGGATTTCCCATTGTAGCCAAAATGATAATTAGAGATGGCAGCTAACTGAACTCTAATAGTAACAGCTGCAGCTCCTTCATGAAAAATGGATGCCAGGAATGACAGGATAGACTCTATAGGAGCTGAGCAGGGATCTATGCCTTTGTTTGCTGCCCAAATGCAGAACCTTTTCCATTTACTGAAATATAATTTCCTGGTGGAAGGCTTATGTGAAGAAATCAGAATGTGTTTGACTGAGGGGGAAAGGGAAACACACCTGGCTATTCGTGGAACTGGAGCAGCCATGTTGTCAATTTCAGGATTTTGATAGTAGGATGGAACTGCCCTGACTGATGAATCAGGAGGTCTGGAGATGGTCCCAGAATCCATGGTTCCTCCAAGAGATAGGGCCACAGGAAGGGGAACCAGACTTGGCGAGGCCAGTAAGGAGCAATGAGGATCAGGGTACTCTTCAACAGTTTTGCTTTCTGAATCACTTTTGGTATGAGAGGAAAAGGTGGAAAAGCATAAAAGAGTCCTGGAGGCCAACTGTGGATCAGAGCATCCCTGGGTGACATCCCCGGATAGGGATCTAGGGCAAAGTAGGTGCTGCATTTGGTGTTCATGTACGTGGCAGATAGGTCGCAGCAAAGCTGGCCCCATTTGCGAAAAATCTCTTCCGCAACTTCTGAATTCAGGGACCACTCGTGAGGCATCAGAATTGCTCGACTGAGTTTGTCTGCTATCACATTGGACTTCCGCGGGATGTTTGTTGCTACCAGAAAGCGTTGAGTGTCCATTGCCCATTTCCATGCTCTTAAAGCCTCTCGACAAAGTGGGTAAGATATGGTTCCCCCTTGCTTGTTTATGTACCACACTACAGACATGTTGTCTGATTGAATTGCAATTTTCCCAGTGGGAAGAGAACTGTGAAGTGCTTGCAACGCGTACAGCACCACTCTCATCTCCAGAACATTTATGTGCAAGTGGTTTGCGTGATCCTGCCAAATACCTTGGACCGTCATTCCCAGATAATGCCCCCCCCCCCCCATCTGGGAGGCGTCCGTGGTCAAGACTGCATTTTGTTGAGGGGGAGTAAGTGGGCGACCTAGATGAAGATGGACACTCTCGGTCAACAAATTTAAATAAATAAAATAAAAATAAATAAATAAGTTGATCCGTATGTAACCACCATGCTAGATTCTTCTTGCAGGAGTTTGTGATGTGCATTTGGTGTGATAGGAAGAGATCCTGCATTGACCACTGGGCAAATAGTAGCCAGTGAAGTACTCTCATGTGCAGACGGGCCAGGGGAACTAAGAGAATGGTGGAAGCTATAGTCCCTAGGACCTGAAGGACTATCCTGGCTTGTAGTTTGTCTTTCTTCAGCAAGGATCTGACTTGGTTGTGCAACGATTCTATCCTTTCTGGTATCAGTTTTGCTGTCATGGTGGTTGAGTCTATTTCTGAGCCTAAGAATACAATGTGCTGTGATGGAGATAAGGCTGATTTTTTTAGGTTTATTGTAATGCCTATAAATTAAAAAGAAAACAACAACACGACTCGGAACGGTACAATAAAAGCAAGTAAATGAAAATAAAATAAAAGTACCGAGCCTGCAAGGCTTAAAATAAAACCAATTTGTAATACACTAGAGAACAAGGTAAAACAAAGTAAGCGCTTTCACGGTCCTCACACTGCTTCACCAGACATTCTCAATACAGAAAGAAAGCAATTAAATAAGATTACAAAGGAACAATCAAACCAATAAAAGACAAGCCTCTAATTAAAAGGACTATACTAGTGTTTCAGAGGGTGTGCCTTCAAAAAAGGTTTTAAAGTAAAAACACCATTGAGACCTGGAGGTCTCTCTGCATTAAGAAGCAGTATCCATTTCTGTTCTGCTGCTTCTGTACAATTGGGTAGGTCACCTCCCCTCATATCTAAGTCTAAAACCTGAAGTACAAAAAATTTAAAAACATGTGTTACCCCATTTTCTAAAGTATGCAATGCCAAAGCATTACTTTCTTTTTTTATTCCTAATGTCCCTTTGGTGCTCTAAAACCCTTTTTTTAAGGGATCTACTAGTCTTACCTATGTAGAAAAACATGGCATAACTGGCAGGAGGCAAAGTAAACAATGTTAGCTGTTTTACAATCAGCATAAAAAATAACATTAATGGTAAAACCTATGTTGGGATGTGTGTATGTTTGGAGGGTACGAATATATTTGCAAGCTGAACAATTCCTACAGGGAAAGGTGCCAGTCCTAGTAGACTCTAACCTATTGTTAACAGAGGAAGATCTATAACAAAGATGCTTTTTCAAGGGCTTGTTATTCCTAAAAGAGAAATGGGTTTTCTCACCAATCTTCCCTCTGAGTTCTGGTACACAATTCAAAAGTTTCCAATAATCCTTAATGATATCACAAAAATTGCTGATGTCACTAGAATATTGTAATGAAACCCTAAAAATATCTCTGTCGGCCACTGGGACACAACTGGATCATTACTGAACTGACCAGCCTCAAAATGAGGTTTACACCTACCTTCCCTCTGTGTCCAGGCTTCTGAGATACATGCATCTATCTCAGGACCAGTATAGCCCTCAAGAAATTCCTGTTTCAATAATTCCAGGGCCTTATGTGCAGCCTGATCATCATTGTGCAAGTGTAACAATCTATACACTTGGCCCTTTAAAATATTACAAGGGATATGTCTAGGTTGCATACTTCTTTTATGTAAAAGAACATTTTTCTGTGTAGGTTTCCTGTAAATGCTAGTAGTAAGGTTAGCTAGGTCAGACCTGTTCAATTGAACATCCAAAAAAAGCTATATTTTCAGCAGAATATTTATGTGTAAATCTAAGGAAACTAGTCATTTGATGTAGAAATTCAATAAACCTTTCTAGTTGTTCCACAGTCCTTAGCCATAACAAAAAATATTGTCCACAAAACGAACATGCCAATGGACACAATCAAAATAAATATTCTCCCGTGTTAATAAATAAGTCTTTTCCCATTGTACAAGTGCTAGGGTGGCATAGCTATTTGCACAAGCAGTGCTCATAGCCACGCCAAAATTCTGCAGAAAAAATTCAAGTTAAAAAATGGAGACATTATTTTCCAACACAATATCAAGTAGAGAGCAAATAAGTGTGACCATGTCTTCTGTAAAGCAATTATTCTCAACTAGGAATGACTTAATGCTATCCACTCCCCAGTCATTGGGGATTCTAGACAATAAAGACCCTATCTTCTTCTTCTTCTTCTTTCGGCTTTTCCCAGTTAGGGGTTGCCACAGCGGATCACCTGTCCGCTCATGATTGGCAGTGGAGTTTTATGGTGTTGAGTTGCCAGCCCGGCGCCCAACCTTCCACAGAAGGCACACACACACACGCACTCACACCTAGGGTCAATTTAGAGTGTCCAATCCACCTACAGCATGTCTTTGGGATTTGGGAGGAAACCGGAGCACCCAGAGGAAACCCACGTGACCACAGGGAGGACATGCAGACTCCACACAGAAGGCACCCCTGCCAAGGACCGAACCGGAGAACCTCTTGCTGTGAGGCGGCAATGCTAACTGCTGCACCACCATGGCAGCCCCAATAAAGACTCAATATCTAAGGTAACAAAAATATAATCCTTACCGACATCCAACATTTTAACATAAAGTCTTTCCAAAAAGGTTTTACTATCCTTCAAAACATTGTCACATTGTTCTAATAGGGGATGCAAAGTATTCTCTATAAAAATCGACAAGGGTTCCGTGCATCACCCTCTACCCGAAACTATGGGACGCATGGGTGGTAGAACCAAGTTCTTGTGGATTTTTGGTAGACCATATATAGTTGGAACAAGGGGTTGCTCAACATTAAAATACTTAAAAAGATTCTCATCTATGAGACCTGTCATGAGTAAATCAAATTAAAAAAGAAACTTTTTCCATTATACCGTTTACAATCAGCTTAGAGACATTCTGATAAGTATTAAAATCATATAACAACAATCTCATTTGTTGAGTGTATAAACCCCTATCTAAAATTACAATGCCACCCCCCTTATCTACAGGTCTAACTTCAATAGAATGTAAATTTTTAGTTCATTTAGTGCTACATAGTCTTCTTGAGTCATATTACAGAAAGTCAATTTAGTCCCTGTACGAAAGCATTGTCTAAACTGGTATTCACATGTATTAATAAAAGTCTGTATCACTGGATGTGGTAAAGGCACAAATGTGCTAGGTTTCCTATATATATTAGTCATACCTGTATTATTTGAATTAAAGGTAGATTTTAAAGTCAAAGATCTACCTAACATTCTTAGATCCTTCAGCAACTTGGCCTGGTCTGCTCATATTGCAGGGGCAAATGATAAACCCTTATTTAAAAGCTCAATTTGAGCAGATGTAAGATGAAGGAAAGAAATGTTGAAAAATCAAGTTTTGGTTTAAAAATGCCATTTCTTGACCGTTTGTTGCAGCCTGTCCATGCTGTGTGGTCTCTGCAAGTGTCCCTTCCTCCCTGCACTCCTCAATCTGTTCCAGATGGGTAGAGGGGACTGTAGAGGAAAAAGCGCAAGGGATTTCCCTTCTAAAAAATCAGTAGAACTCTCGCCAGCAGCGGCCCTTCATGGTAAGGAGGTTGTAATACTATCTCTCTTTTGGTCATTAGAGGTAGTTAAAGGTGGAATTTTCTTGGTTAGCAAAGCAGGTGCATTATTTACATTTTGTGAAGAAGCAGATTTCTCAGTTACTGGAGCTTCACCCACAGTCAGATTAGAAGTAGATGGCTTAGGAACACTACCTGTGCCTAGCGAAGTGTCTGTTGTCTCCTGGGGTATCCGATCAACATGAGGGGGTCACACGAGGGTTGGGTTGATCCCTCGGCCATGCAAAAAACGCATTATTGCGGAAATCTCGAATATCCCTTTGTAATTTTTTGACTTTTGCCAATTCTAGGCGTTTCTCATAAGCCATGATATTGTCATACAGCCAATCTA
Source organism: Protopterus annectens (assembly GCF_019279795.1). Classification (NCBI taxonomy): domain Eukaryota; kingdom Metazoa; phylum Chordata; order Ceratodontiformes; family Protopteridae; genus Protopterus; species Protopterus annectens. The sequence continues at coordinate 680,298,040 of NC_056725.1, forward strand.
ACTTATTGGCAATCACATCTGTTGTAAACTGTTTGAAAATGTTGCCTTGCAAGCTAACAAAAGTTGCTTCTCCATGGGTAGAAAAAAGGCAATCAGCAGATTAATGTATTCAGTACCGAAAAGTAAATTAAGCTGCTGCCATCTCCTCAATAGTTCTGGGTAGGTGTCGTCATAACTAGGCATATTCAACACACGGAGCCCTCTGAGAATAACATGCTGTAGAGAGGCTTCTAAATGCAACCTCTGCCACTGTAAATGCTTGTATTTATAGAGCTTGTTTTCTAAGTCTCAAAAAGAAAGCATAAAGGTTAAAAACTGCTCATTCTCACTGGAATTGTCATTAGAAGTAGAAGCCAGGCCAATGTTAAGCGTAGCACCAATAAGTGGATTACTGTTTATATTCAAAATATGGCTCAAGTGATCTGTAGCATCCATAGTCATTTGGGAGGCTTCCGATCTATAGGGTAACTCAATAGCAGCACTCTCAGCCATGCTCGTGTTGTAATTCAAAAAATATATAAATATAGTAAAAATAAACAACACGACTCGGAATGGTACAATAAAAGCAAGTAAATGAAAATAAAATAAAAGTACCGAGCCTGCAAGGCTTAAAATAAAACCAATTTTTAATACACAAGCGAACAAGGTAAAACTAAGTAAGCGCTTTCACGGTTCTCACACCGCTTCAGACATTCTCAATACAGAAATAAAATAATTAAATAAGATTACAAAGGAACAATCAAACCAATAAAAGACAAGCCTCTAATTAAAAGGACTATACTAGTATTTCAGAGGGTGTGCCTTCAAAAATGGTTTTAAAGTAAAAACACCATTGAGACCTGGAGGTCTCCCTGCATTAAGAAGCAGTATCAATTTTTGTTCTGCTGCTTCTGTACGAATGGGTAGGTCACCACCCCTCAGATCTAATCTAAAACCTGAAGTACAAAAAAATTTAAAAACGTGTGTTAACCCATTTTCTAAAGTATGTAATGCCAAAGCATTACTTTCTTTTTTATTCCTAATGTCCCTTTGGTGCTCTAAAACCCTTTCTTTAAGGGATCTATTAGTCTTACCTATGTAAAAAACATGGCATAACTGGCAGGAGGCAAAGTGAACAATGTTTTACAATCAGCATAAAAACTAACATTAATGGTAAAACCTATGTTGGGATGTGTGTATGTATGGAGGGTACTAATATAATTTCAAGCTGAACAATTCCTACAGGGAAAGGTGCCAGTCCTGGTAGACTCTAACCTATTGTTAACAGAGGAAGATCTATAACAAAGATGCTTCTTCAAGGACTTGTTATTCCTAAAAGAGAAATGGGGTGCCTCACCAATCTTCCCTCCATGTTCTGGTACACCTTGGTACTTTTATTTTATTTTCATTTATTGTAATGCCTAGTCTGGCGCACAAGGACAGAGTCTCATCCCTGGTTCTGGTCAGTTGGTGCTTGGTAGCAGCAGTGAGGAGCCAGTTGTCTAGGTACAGAAACACCTGGAATCCTTGATGTCTCAGGTGAGCCGTTACCACTGCCATGCATTTGGTGAACACTCTGAGGGCTGTAGTGTGGCCAAAGGGCAAAGGGCAGTGTTCGAAATTGAAAATGACTGGCTCCCAGCCGAAAGCGTATGTGTCTTCTGGAGCGCCTGTCCATTTTGATATGGTAGTACGCATCCTGAAGATCTATTGAGCACCTCCAATTGTATTTCCTAATAAAGGGAAATATCGTCTACAGAGTGATCATACGGAACTTCGATTTCTTTACAGACTTGTTGAGTTTGTTGAGCTCTAGAATTGATCTACAGTCCCCTGTCTTTTTTGGAACTAAAACAAATCGTAAGTTCCGGACCCTATTTGCTCTGTGGGGACTTCTTGGATTACTCTTTTTTTGAAGCAACGAGATGACCTCTGATGTTGCATGGTCTAATTGAATGGGTGGCACATCTGGTAGAAACTGGTTTACCGAGGAATCAGAAACAAAAGGGAATAAGGTAACCTCTGGAAATTATGGTTTGTACCCAACGATCATGGGAAATCTGTAGCCAGGCATTTGGGTACAGTGAAAGACGACCCCCGGCTGCCTCCAGAGACAGACAGTCGGGCAACACCTCAGGGGTGATGGAAGTGACGATCAGAGAAAGTTTTTTTATCTCCCTGATGTTGCGGACCTGTTCTGCCATGAGGGCGGCATCTTCCATTATATCCTCCCCCTCTGCCTCTAGGAGAGGGTTGACCTTGTGCCTGAGGGAAACCTTTTTGGGATTTATGAAACCATATTTTCCCTGCTGTTTGACCCTTAGGATAGGGTCTAGAATGAAGGGGGAAACAAACTCCGACAGCAGTGTTTTTTTCCCTTCCTGCTCGCACCTGGTCAAAGTCTCTTTTACCTGCAGTCCAAAAAAGTGTTGAACCATTAAAGCGGATGTTGGTAAAGGAAGACAAAGATTCCATGAAATTACATACACGCATCCAGGGATATCTCCTAAGAGAAATTCCTGCTGCGGCTGCTCTGCTTGCTCCGTCAGCTGCATAGGAAATCAGTGTCTCTTGGAGGAGTTAGCTATAGACGTAAGGGTGGAGAGCTGTGCTGATACCTTGTCCGTGGATCCTGAAGCGACTGAACCCTGAAGGGTGTCTCCCAACACCTTCAGGAGATCCCTTTGAAGCCTAGTAAAATGGGACAGGTAATTCAGCAATCATAACGTAAATGTCGCTGAAGAGAAGATAAGCTTTCCATACCTATCCATTGTCCTGGACTCTTTATTGGGAGGATGAATATTAGAAGATGTCTCTAACAACTCCTTTTTTGCGGCCGCTGCTACCACCATAGCATCCACAGAAACTCTCTTAGAAAGAAAGGACTTATCTTCTGGAGCAGTCATAAATTTGTGGCCTCCTCGGGACAGGCTCCACTGTGTCCGGGGAGGTCCAGGCTTTCCGGGATATGACCCCCAGGAGTGGGTCATAAGGCAGTGTCACCCAGGAGGTGGAAGGTAGAGGAACCAAAGGCCTCAAGGTACACTGATTCGTCCTCAGTAGGGTTACAGGTCTTCCAATCACCCCTCTGTCTAAGGATTTCAAGGATGTCAGCAAAACAGACAACCTCAGAGGGGGCTTTAGGGGACCTTTCTGACTCATCAAAATCAGTGTCTGACGTGACAGACTCAGGTGAGTCAATGTGCTTCCTCTTACAAAGTCTCTTCCGAGGGAGCTCTCCAGTGGGAAAATCTGGGGAGGTCTCAGAAGAGGGGACACCTGCAATAGGGGTTGCTTGAGTCTCTGGTTCCTACGCTGAGGGGAAGGCGGGAGAGAAGAGGTTGCTGCTGGCTGCTGGTGGGATATCGGGTCCAAAGGCAGGGCTTTGGCACTGGACAAAGCTTTCTTTATTGCTTCGAAAGCCTTTCCACCCAGCTCCAAAAACGACCTCCGCTCTGAGGAGACAGAAGGTTGGCTCTGAGCAGGAAGGACAGGTTCCGAAGCAGACATGGGAACCGAACTCAGTCGAGCTGAATCACCGAGAAGGAGGGTTGATTCTGAAGAAAAACCGGGGTGATTATCCCCCTCTGAGTCGACTTGAGAGCATTGGCTCCCAGATCCCTCGGCTCCAGACTGAGCCGCTGAGGATGGAGTTATCGGTTCCGAGGAAGCAGGAAGAATTCTCGGAACCGAAGGATCAAACACAGAAGGACCCGAAGTATTCGACTCCGAAAGTGAAGCAGTCAGAGTAGGAGCAGTAGTCTGGAGATGGGATGGTTCCGAAGCCTTTGGGTCTGGAAGAGCTAACTTTTTGGCCACAGCTGGGTCACAGAGCAACCTCTTCACCACCCGCTCGATATACTCATCTGAAAGTATCCTGGAGGAACGGTTGGAGATAGAAGGAGATCTCCTCCTTCCTAAAATAGGAGACCTCAATGTTGGTGAAACAGGGCTGATAACTGGTGAGTGTCTCGATACTGAAGAAACCGATGGCACTGAGATAGAAGAAGCGTAATCGGAGCCAGAACTTTTTGGCTCCGTCACTTTAGACTTTTTAGATGGCTCCGACGCTGGAACCGAAGATTTTTTTCTCACAGTTTTTGGAGCTGTCTAACCAAGTTCCAGCTCTTCCTGGAAGGAACTAGTCATAAGACCCCTGTCTATCAATTTACGTTTTCTCTCATTAAGGACCCTAGTACTGAAAGCATGCCAAAAAGTACAGGGTTCTTGTAAATGAGTGTCTCCCAGACAGTACACACAGCTAGTGTGACTGTCAGTCAATGACATTTTTTGTGAACACTTGTCACATTTCTTGAACCCAGAAGGGCAGTGTTCCTTATGTTCTCTATCTTCCTCTTTGGACATGCTGATAAGAAAACAAGGCTAACAACAATTACAATGCTAACAATACTAATTATAACCAACAGCAAAGTGTGAAGAGAAGAAAAAAATTTTTTTTTTTTGTTAAAAGGAAAAAGGACTAGCACTCGGAGGAAAGGCCCTGTAATTTAAATGGGAAACTATGGCCCTCTAACTAAAATGGGCCGTACAATCCTAAAAAAGTGGAATAGGGGATCAAGCACCCTACAGCAATTACACAGGTAATAGATGACAACTATTAAAGTAGAAATATGAAGAAAAGAGACGAGAAATAAAAAGTTATGTACTTATCATAACGTTCCATGTGAGTTGTTTAGCTTGCCTTAATTCTCACTGATGGGTTCGGAGCCGATCCTCGGCTCTGACACGGCCGATAGCAAAGCTCAAGGTTTGCCAGTAGCTAGAGACCAAACCCCTTATCCCACAATGCACTGCTGGAATTACCTCAGATCTTGTTTGCTGCGAGTAACAGTATATATATATATATATATATATATATATATATATATATATATATATATATATATATATATATATATATATATATATATCCTTTTAATAACCAGGATGGTACTAGCCTCTAAGTCAACAGTCAGCCAGGAGGGGGAAGGAGGGAGGGATGTGAGAATAAAGGCGAGATAAACAACTCACATGGAACGTTATGGTAAGTACATAACTTCTTTATATGGAGTTGTTAAATCTCGATGTTTATTCTCTCTGATGGGTAGTGTCCCTAGCACCCTCAATCCTGGGTGGCTCATGGGAGTATGTTCTTCAGTACCGTGGAACCAAAGGAAGACCTGTCCCTTGAAGCCTTATCTACTTTGTAATGCGTGATAAGGGTATGAGGCTTAGACCAAGTGGCTGCAGCGCAAATATTGTCAAGGGGCAATTTAGCTTGAAAAGCAGAAGACATAGAGACGGCTCTGGTAGAATGAGCCTTAGGTTTGTGTGTTAATGGCATGTTCGCAATTTCATAAATAAAGGATATACAAAAGGATAACCATTTAGATAAGGTTGTTTTAGCCAATGGATTGCCTTTTCTGGCTTCTGAGAAGGATACAAAAAGTTGGTCTGATTTTCAAATATCCTTAATTCTCCAGGATAAATATTTGAGATCACAAGAAGATGCTGGCTCAAAATGGGGAAGAATAATTTGAGACAGCATAAAGTTTAAATTCCAGGTAGAATAGGGAATTTTGATAGGAGGTCTCATATGAAGAACGCCTTTAAGAAAAGTCTTAGATAATTTATGGCCCATAACATTTGAGCCAACAAACCCAAGGTGAAAATTTGAGATGGCAGCTAACTGGACTCGAACTGTAGCAGCTGCTGCCCCTTCCTTAAAAATTTTTGTCAAGAATTCTAAAATAGATGATAGCGGAGCTCGGAAAAGGTCAATGTTTTGTGTGTTGGCCCAAATTGAGAACCTTTTCCATTTACTGCCATATAATTTCCTGGTAGATGGCTTGTGAGAAGACAAGAGAATTTGTCTTGTATCTTCTGAAATTGAATGAAGCCTGGCAATTAGGGGAAGTGGATTAGCCAAGCAGTCAGTTTCAAGGACTGCAGTGAAGGATGAAGGTCCCCTGACGGGTGCGTCAGAAGGTCCGGAACTGGGTCCAGCATCCATGGATCTTCCAACAGATGATGGCGGAGAAACGGAAACCAAATCTGTTGAGGCCAGTAGGGGGCTATGAGTATAACAGTCCTTCCCAGTGATTTTGCTTTCTGTAAAAATCTGGGTATAAATGGGAAGGGTGGAAAAGCATAAAGGAGACCCGGGGGCCAATTGTGTAAAAGTACATCTCTCGGGGGATGACCGGGAGGTGGTATTAGGGCAAAGTCACTTCTGCATTTTGAATTGATGTGGCTGGCAAAGAGGCCGCAGCAAGGCTGGCGCCATTTGCGGAAAATCAACTCCGCAACCTGTTGTTTGAGAGACCACTCGTGAGGGGGCAATATTGCCCTGCTTAGCTTGTCTGCTATCACGTTGGATTTCCTCGGGATGTGCGTTGCTAGCAGAAAACGCTGGGACGACACAGCTCATTGCCAGACCCTGATGGCTTCTCGACAAAGGGGGTAACCGCCTTGCTTGTTCAAGTACCAGACTACTGACATGTTGTCCATCTGAATTGCAATAGTTCCTAGAGGGAGAGAGCATTTTGAATTGATGTGGCTGGCAAAGAGGCCGCAGCAAGGCTGGCGCCATTTGCGGAAAATCAACTCCGCAACCTGTTGTTTGAGAGACCACTCGTGAGGGGGCAATATTGCCCTGCTTAGCTTGTCTGCTATCACGTTGGATTTCCTCGGGATGTGCGTTGCTAGCAGAAAACGCTGGGACGACACAGCTCATTGCCAGACCCTGATGGCTTCTCGACAAAGGGGGTAACCGCCTTGCTTGTTCAAGTACCAGACTACTGACATGTTGTCCATCTGAATTGCAATAGTTCCTAGAGGGAGAGAGTCCTGAAAGTACTGCAACGCCAGAGGTACCGCTCTCTACTCTAGAACATTGATGTGCAGATGTGATTCTTGATCTGTCCATGTGCATTGGGCAGTCTTTCCCTGAAAATGCCCCCTCCCCACCCTATCAGGGAAGCGTCTGTGGTCACAGTGGCTACTGGGGGGGGGGAAGACAAAGGGTCTTCCGATTGTGACATGAAGAGACGTCAACCACCACCAAAGGTCTCTCTTGCAAGAATCCATGATGAGAATCATGTGGTGCATCGGTAGTTTCTGGTACAACCACTGAGCAAAGAGGAGCCATTGAAGAATTTGCATATGCATCCTTGCGAGTGGTATAGCCAGGATTGCTGCCGCCATCAAACCCAGCACCTTCAATACCTCTGCTGCTGTAGCTTTGTTCTTTGACACCAGTGAGCTGATGTTTTGGCGGAGAAGTGAGACTGTTTCGACAGGGAGATGTAGAGTTGTAGTTGAGGTATCTAAGTCTGCTCCTATAAAAACGGTATGCTGCGATGGCGATAAGGCAGACTTTTCGAAGTTGATTGTAATGCCTAATTGATGGCAGAGTGTCAGAGTGTATTGTGTTGCCTGAGTCAATTGATGCCTGGTGGTAGCCGTGAGGAGCCAATCGTCTAGGTATGGAAACACCTGGAATCCTAGACGTCTCAGGTGAGCCGTGACCACTGCCATGCATTTGGTGAACACTCTGGGGGGCTGTAGTGAGACCAAAGGGCAGGGCTTGAAACTGGTAATGATTGGCTCCCAGCCGGAAACGCAGATGATCTCTGGAGCGTCTGTTCATCTTTATGTGATAGTATGCATCCTTGAGATCTATGGAGCACATCCAATCGCCTTTCCCTGGGAAGGGAAGAATGGACTGAAGCGTGACCATTCGGAACTTCTCTTTCTTTACGAACTGGTTGAGTCTGCTAAGGTCTAAGATAAGTCTCCAGTCCCCTGTTTTGTTTGGTACCAAAAAGAATCTTGAGTAATTTCCGAATCCAACTTGGTCTGCTAGGACTGGTTGGATGACTCTTTTTTTCTAGCAATCTGTGGACCTCTACGATTGCTTGTTCCCTGAGATTGGGTGGAACATCTGGGATTCTCTTTACAGGAATGGGAGGGGAAGAGAACGGTATGAAATATTCTCTGGAAATGATGCTTTGTACCCATGTATCTGATGCTATGTTTAGCCAGGCTTCTGGGTACAAAGACAAGCGACCCCCGACTGCCTTCAGAGTCAAACAGTCGAGCCCACTTTCAGGGGCGCTGGTAGGGTTGACCGGAGAACTGACCCCTGTCACCCTGTTGCTGTGGACCCCCTCTGTCACGGGGGCGGCGTCTTCCGTTATAACCCCCTCCTCTGCCTCTAGAGGGGGTTTCTCCATGTGTGTCCTGAAAGGCTCCCTGTGCGTTTCGGAACCACATTTTCCCTCCTGTAGGGCCCTTGGGGTAGGGCCGAGTAGGGGTAGAAAACAGACTCCAACAGCAGATAAGGTCTTGCCTTCCTGCTCACACCTGGTTAAAGTTTCCTTTACTTTGGGCCCAAACAGTGATGAGCCATTGAATGGGGCATTAATAAAGGAAGACTTAAAGGGTACCGCAAAGGAACAGAGATGCATCCAGGCTTGTCTTCGATGAGCAATGCTCGAACTAGCGGCTCTACTTGAACCATCAGCTGCATAGGATATGAGATGCATGGACGAGTTTACCACTGAGTTTAGGATAGCGAGCTAGGCGTTGACTTTGTCGGCCACCCCTGCAGCAACCGTATCCTGGAGGAGTATCTCCTAGCTATTTCAGGAGATCTCTTTGTAGTCTCATAAAGTGTGTTAAGTAGTTCAATGACCACAGAGAAAAAGTCGCTGAACTAAACATGCGCTTCCCATATCTATCCATGACTCTAGAATCTCTGTTAGGGCGATGGATAGAGGTGGATGTCTCAGACACTTCCTTTCTCGTGGCAGTAGCTACCATCATGGCATCAACAGGCACTCCCTTTGTCAAAAATGGCTTGTCCACTGGGGCAGACATGACTTTATTGGGCTTATGAGGAACAGGTTCCATGGCCTCCGGTGATTCCCACGCCTTACGAGAAATCAGTTCCATGAGCTCGTCATAAGGTGGAGACACCTAAGATGAGGAAGGTTGAGACCCAAAAGCCTTCAAGAGCATGGACTCATCCTCAGTAGGGGTCTTGGACTGCCAATTGCCCCTCTAAGGATCTCTAGTATCTCTGCAAAGGAGATATCCTCAGAGGGGGATCGAGGGGACCCTTCTGACTCATCTAAGTCCGTGTCAGATGTCAAAGACTCCTGTGGGGAGTCTAAGTGTCTCCTCTTGCACAGTCTCTTCCTGGGCACCTCCTCAGTGGGGGGGATCTGGGAATGTCTCAGAAGAGCAGGGGATGCCCTGTGGGGGTACTTGAGGCTCGAGGTCTCTACGCTTAGAAGGACCAGTAGATGAAGAAGCAGACACAGGAGCTTGAGGGAAGAGGGAAGGCTGAACCGATGCTGACGTTGTCTTTGGAGACAAAACTCTCCTCATAGCATCGAAGGCACCATGGCTCCGACGAGAAGGAGTGGATGGACCCGAGAGTACCGCCCGATCCTCCCGCACCGAAACCTTGGGATCCGAGCCCGAGGTAGAAGCTGGGCTCATCCAAACCGAAGCCCTGAGAGGAAGAGTCGGCACCGACAAATCGGTTCGACTATCCTCCCCGGACCCGACGGGAGAGCGTCGGCTCCTAGAGTCCTCGGTCGGCGCTGAGGACATCCGAGTAGATGGAGCCGATAACACCGGTGCGGGTATTGGCGCCAAGGGTTCGACAACCATTGGTTCAGTTTCCTTTGGCTCCGAGAGTCCAGTATGGCTCGAAGGAGGAGTAGACAAATCCTGTTCCATGGTCTTCGGCACCGACAAGCTGGTCAGGGCCAACAACAATTTGGCAAGTCCTGGTGCCTGTAAAAGCTTCTGCACTAGCCGATCCATGTCCATATCTGAAAGACTGACTGAGGACTTAGCTGAATGCACCGGAGGTGCTGACTGGAGCAGGGGGGGAAGAAGGAACTTCAGATATCGGCTCCAATACTGAGAGCTGGCTCTGAATCAAAGGTACACTCGGTTCCGAGGTCTGTGGAACCGATGACCCTCCTCCTGAAATTTTTGCCTTTTTTGTCACTTTGTCTGAAGATTTTGATTTTGAGGATTTGGAGGATGTGCTAGTACCCTCATGGCTACTCAACACCTCAGAAAAAGATTGCTGTAGCAATCCCCTGTCTGTTAGCGTCCTCCTTCTCTCCAAGAGGACTCTTGAAGAAAAAGAATGGCAAATGCTGCAAGTGTCTTGGAGGAGTTTAGCCCCCAGACAGTAGACACATTGAATGTGTCCGTCAGTGACGGAGATTTTCTGCCCACAATCTGGGCATTTTTTGAATCCCGATTTAGGATGGGATTTCTCCTTTTCATCTGACATAGTTAAATAAAGCAAACAGTAAACTGCAAAAAGTAAGACAGTAAAGTCCTTACTCACTTGTAAAGACCCACAAAACAACTAAGCCCAATCCGGGCACTATATATAACAATATAATTATAGATTACAAATAAAGGGCTAAAGAGGCCCACAGAGAAAAACCTTGACTATTAGAAAGACTAATAAGAGTAAATAGGGCTAAAGTCCCACACAAACCAAGAAGCCAACAGGGCACGAATTATTTAAAACTATTTAAAATAGAAGTTATGTTCTTACCATAACATTCCATGTTAGTTGTCTTCTTCTCGCCTTCTTTCTTGCTGGATGGGTTCGGAGCCGACCTCGGCTCCAACACGGCCACTCTAAAAGCTCGAGAGTTGGTTCCACCGGCTCGAGGCCCCCCTTATATCCCACAATGCTAGGCGTGAATTACCTCAGATCTCGTTTGTGAGCTAGGCCCAGCTAATAATACAACCAGAAAAACTGTAAAAGAGTCCACCTCTATAAACAAAGGGGAAGAGAAAAGGTGACCTAAGCCTGATCTAGGAAAATATGCACAGCAGAGCATATACCTATCGCAAAGAGGTGGTAGAAAGAGAGGTCACAATCAAACTCCTCTAGGTCTGTCCAGGCCAGGGGAAGGAAGGTGGGACGCAAGAAAGAAGGCGAGAAGAAGACAACTAACATGGAACGTTATGGTAAGAACATAACTTCTATATGTTAAGTTGTCTATCTCGCCTTCATTCTTGCTGGATGGGACCGCGTCCCTAGCACCTTGTCCCGGGTGGCCTAACGGAACAGACTCTTGAGAACAGTGGAACCAAAGTTAGCTCTATGCCTAGAAGCTAAATCCAACTTATAATGTGAAATGAAAGTGTGAGGAGTAGCCCAAGTAGCCGCTGCACAAATGGTGTCAATAGGCAGTCTGTCTTGGAAGGCTATAGAAGTAGCCAAAGCTCTGGTGGAATGGGCTTTAGGTTTGTTAGGCAGCTTTTGGTGTCTAATTTCATAAACAATGGAAATTAGAGATGTTAGCCATCTAGATAGTGATACCTTGGAAACAGAAAGTCCCTTTCTGCCTTCTGCATAAGAGACAAACAGCTGGTCAGATTTTCTGAATTGTTTGGTTCTATCCAAATAGTACCTTAACTGACGATGAACATCTAGCCAATGCAATTTTTGTTCAGACCTATTAGAATATTCTGGAAAAAACACAGGGAGGTCAATGCTTTGATTTAGGTTAGACGCCGAGGCTATTTTAGGTAAAAAGGACGGGTTGGTTCGTAAGGATACCCTGTCCTTATGGAACAACAGATAAGGAGGTCGACAGCTGAGTGCATGAAGTTCTGAAACTCTTCTAGCTGAAGTAATAGCTACCAGAAAGAGAGTCTTCCATGATAGCAATTTTAACGAACAGGAAGCTGCAGGTTCGAAAGGGGGATGAATCAAAGAGCTGAGCACTAAATTAAGGTCCCAAGGAGGAGGAGGATTTCTTATAGGAGGTCTGAGAAGAAAAACTCCCTTCAAAAAGGCTTTGCAAAGCTTGTGGGACATGATGGCAGACTCTGAAATGCCTACATGAAAGTTAGATATAGCTGCCAATTGAACTTTGAGAGTAGAAGGAGATGAACCTGCATGAAAGAGTTCAGCTAGAAAATCAAGAACCATACGGATGGGAGCAGTGAAAGGATCTAAATCCTTTCCTTGAGCCCAATAGGCAAAACGTTTCCACTTACTAAGATAAATTTTCCGAGTGGAAGATTTATGTGAAGCTATTAAAATATCTCGAACAGTGTGAGATATTTGAGGAAGCCTGGCTAGGGTAGGAACTGGAGGAACCAAGCAGTGAGGTTCAGAGAGGGGAGGGAGAGATGTAACTGACCCGACTGATGGATCAAAAGATCTGGAACTAGGTCCAGATGCCAAGGTTGCTCCAACAGAAATTGATGTAGAAAGGGGAACCAAACCTGTCGAGGCCAGTAAGGAGCAATGAGGATCAATGAGGCCTTCTGAGCGATAGCTTTCTGTATCACTTGAGAGATTAGTGGGAAGGGAGGAAATGCATACAGAAGTCCCCGGGGCCAAACTTGGACTAGAGCGTCTCTGCTGGGCTGGCCTGGTAACAGGAATAGGGTGAAAAAATCTCTGCACTTGCTGTTTTGGGGAGTAGCAAAAAGGTCGCAGCAAGGCTGACCCCACTTGAGAAAAATTTTACTCGCAATAGAATCTTTCAGAGACCACTCGTGAGGCATGAGGATAGCCCTGCTCAACTTGTCCGCGATTTGATTGGACTTCCCGGGGATGTGCGTTGCTATCAGAAAACGCTGAGAAGAAATCGCCCATTGCCACAGTCTGAGTGCTTCTCGACATAGGGGATAGGACCTGGTTCCGCCTTGTTTGTTGATATACCACACTACAGACATATTGTCCGTCTGGATTGCTATCGTTCCCAGGAAGAGAGTCTTGAAGGGCTTGCAACGCTAAAAGCACTGCTCTCATCTCTAGAACATTTATATGCAAGTGGCATTCGTCTGGTTGCCATATGCCCTGGACAGTTCTGCCCTGATAATGCCCCCCCACCCGATCAGGGAGGCGTCCGTTGTCAGAATAGCAACCGGAGGAAAGGAACAAAGGGTCTTCCCAAGAAGAGCTGAGGGAAGACATCCACCACAGAAGATGATTCTTGCATGTTTGCGTAATCATAATGGTGTGAGACATCGGAAGTTGTTGGTATGACCATTGTGTGAAGAGCATCCATTGAAGGATTCTCATGTGGAATCTGGCTAATGGAAGTAGAGGAATGGCAGCCGCCATAATCCCTAATACTTTCAGAACTAACCTGGCTTTGGCTCTGTTGTTGTTGAAGAGAAGCGAGACCAGTTTGCGTATGTCTGTTATTCTCTGATCTGTTAGTCTCGCCGACATGCTGACTGTGTCTAGATTTGCGCCTATGAAGGTAATAGCATGACAAGGCGACAAAACAGACTTTTCGCAATTTACTGAGATGCCCAACTTTTGACAAATGCGAAAGGTGTAGTCTCTGGCCATTAGAAGAAGATGCTTGGTGGGAGCTGTGAGGAGCCAGTCGTCCAAATATGGAAACACCTGGAATCCTTGACGTCTCAGGTGAGAAGCTACCACTGCCATGCATTTGGTAAACACCCGGGGGGCAGTGGTGAGTCCAAAGGGCAGGGCTCTGAATTGAAAATGACTGGTTCCCAGCCTGAAGCGGAGGAATCTTCTGGAGCGTCTGTTCATCTTTATATGATAGTACGCGTCCCGAAGATCTATAGAGCACATCCAGTTTTCCTTTCCCAATAGGGGAAGGATGGACTGTAGCGTGACCATCCGAAATCTTGTTTTCTTGACTGACTTGTTCAAGATACTGAGATCCAAAATTGGTCTCCAGTCCCCTGTTTTCTTTGGAACTAAAAAGAACCTGGAGTAAATTCCGGATCCTTGCTGGTCTGCTGGAACTGGCTGAATTGCTCTTTTTGCGAGCAGCTTTGAAATTTCCAAAGCTGCAAGATCCCTTTGAGCGGGTGGAACATCTGGCAGGGATTTTTTTGATTGGTTTGGAATGTGAACGAAGGGAATGGAATAGCCTTCGGAATGATGGACTGTACCCACTTGTCTTGAGTTAGGGATAGCCAGGCTTCTGGGTACAGTGACAATCTTCCCCCGACTGCCTCCGAAGGTGGACAGTCGGGCAACACCTCAGGGATGCTGAAAGGGCTTATCGGAAAAGGTTTCTCGATTGCCCTGGTTCTGCGGACCCCCTCTGCCTCTGGGGCGACGTCTACCATTATTGTTCCCTCCTCTGCCTCTGGAGGGGAACCGACTCTGTGCATCAGGCAAATTCCCTTGAGATTGTTTACGGAACCACATTTTCCCACTTTTCTGGCCTTTGGGGTAAGGTCTAGAAGGAGTACAAAACGGACTCCGACGGCAGACAAGGTTTTGCCATCCGTCTCGCACCTAGTCAAGGTTTCTTTCACTTGAGGACCAAAGAGAGATGATCCATCAAACGGGGAATTAGTGAAAGACGTTTTAAAGGGGTGCGCGAAATTGCATAGTCGCATCCAGGCATGCCGGCGTAAGGCTACACCTGTCCCTGCGGCTCTACTCGCTCCATCAGCCGCATATGAAAGGAGGCGCATGGAGGAGTTAGCTACAGAATTCAGGGTAGTCAGCTGGGCGTTCATCTTGTCCTGAAAACCTGCAGCTGTAGGATCCTTCAACATCTCACTCGCTTCCTTGATCAAATCTCTCTGGAGACGAGTGAAATGGCATAAGTAGTTCAGCGAACGCATTGCAAATGTTGCTGACGAAAACATCCGCTTCCCGTACCTGTCCATAGACCTATATTCCTTGTTAGGGGGATGGACAGGCACTGAAGGATCAGCTAGTTCCTTCTTGGTGGCAGCAGCTACCACCATAGCATCCACAGTAACTCCTTTGGTCAGAAATTGTTTATCAGTGGGTGCTGTTATAAATTTAGAAGGTCTCCTGGGGGTAGGGTCCACTGAGTCAGGAGCCGTCCAGGCTTTCTTTGCTACCACCTGCATGAGGGGGTCAAAGGGGGGGGGGCACCCAGGAGGTGGAAGGGCGAGAGCCAAACGCCTCAAGATACACAGATTCATCCTCCGAAGGGTTAAGGGCTGGCCAATTTCCCCTCTGTTTCAGGATTTCTAGAATGTCTGCAAAGGAGACATCTTCAGAAGGGGAACGGGGGGAACCCTCGGAATCCTCTAAATCTGTGTCAGAGGTGACAGACTCAGGTGAGTCTATGTGTTTCCTCTTACACTTTCTCTTCCTAGGGGGCTCCCCTGCCAATTCAGGAGAGGCCTCGGAAGAGGATGAGATCCCCACAGAGGATTCTTGAGGAGCTGGCTCTCTGCGGTCAGGGATGAGGGAGAGAGTAGACATCACCTGAGGCACCGAAGAGGGAGGGGCGGACGGAGCCGACTGTGGAGTTGAACCAGGTTCCAACACACTCCGCATGACCTCGAATGCACCCCTGTCAGGCAGAGCCAGAGATCCCCGCTCCGAGAAGCTGAGAACCTCCCTCGGCACCGACAGAGATGGCTCCGAGGCGATGTCGGAGCCGAACTCACCAGCGCCGAAGCACCGAGAGGGAGGCGGGGGTCGGACAAGGGTCCGATGCCACTCACCCTCGAGCCGACGAGGGAAGTCCGGCGCCGAGATTCTTCAAAGGAAGAAATCGGAGCCGACGACGGAACCGAAGACAAGTGTATCGGTTCCGACGCTACCACAGTCTCTGTTCCGAGACGCCCCGGCTCCGAGCTCAAAGGAGTCGGAGGAGGAATATTTAGAGGGAAAGGTTGAAGCATCGACTGATGAGTCGGGCTCTGAAGCATTTGGGCCAGTGCCTCGGACTTTAGAAGTCGACTCACTACCCTCTGAAGGTCATGATCCGAAAGCCTCGATGACCTAGAGGAGTGAGACCTATGGCTCCGTTCAGACAGCAAGGGAGACGCTGGAGCCGAATGAACGGAGCCAAGGGAGGGTGACCTAGACCTCTTTCTAGATGTCGGCTCCGAAGGTCTGATCGAGCCGACCCAGGAATCTCAATACCTCGGCTCCAGCCGAGCCGAGGAACCACAGAAACTGTAGTCAAAGACTCATCGGCTCCAGCCGAGCTGATGTAGCAGTAGGCTTGAGCCTTAGGCCTCGACTCAGAAACTGGAGTCGAGGTCTTAGAGCCTGGAAGGTTTTCCCGATGAAGCAGTTAGGGAACCTTCAGGCTTGAGCAAACCCCTTAGGATGAGTTTGTTCTTTCTTTCCTGCAGGACTCTAGGGCTGAAGCCATGGCATACAGCACAAGAGTCCTGCAGGTGTAAAGGTCCCAGGCAGTACACACAAGAAGTGTGACTGTCTGTCAGAGACATTTTCTGACAGCACGAGTCACACTTCTTGAAGCCTGAGACCTTTGAATCCTTGGACATTTTCAAGGAACCGAAGTGTAACCACCACACAAAACACACACACACCGATTTCACTATCAGAAAAAAGGGTAAATTAAACTAAAAGCTAAAGAAATTAGTTAGTTTATATAAAATAAATCCCTACAAAAACACATACACACCACTATTAGGGATGGAGGGCCCGAAGGCCTAAGGAAAGAACTTATCAGTTCTTGTGGGAAAGGGGCTGGATAAGGGTAGAAAGGATAATATCCACTACACTATAGTTAAAGAAGAAAAGGCTAAGCTAAAAGGGGTTTAAATAGTTATTAAAACTAATCTAATACAACTGACCTGAGCCGGTAGAAAAAACAACACCTCGATCGCTGTAGTGGCAAACGAGATCTGAGGTAATTCACGCCTAGCGTTGTGGGATATAAGGGGGGCCTCGAGCCGGTGGAACCAACTCTCGAGCTTTTAGAGTGGCCGAGTCGGAGCCGAGGTCGGCTCCGAACCCATCCAGCAAGAATGAAGGCGAGATAGACAACTTAACATCTACAGATTATGTTATGAAAAGACCTAATACTAACTCACAACTATCTTAGTAACAAAAAGGAAAGTTTTTTTTTTATAAAACTTGCTGTTATTTTTCCCACAAATGGTCTCAGCTAGCTGGATCACCGAGATGTCTCTTGCCGTGGCAAACTAGATCTGGGGTAATTCCAGCAGTGCATTGTGGGATAAGGGGCTTGGTCTCGAGCTACTGGCAAACCTTGAGCTTTGCTATCGTCCGTGTCAGAGCCTAGGATCAGTTCCGAACCCATCAGTGAGAATAAACGGCGGGATTTAACAACTTCACATCAAGATTTATCAAAAATCTTCTACTTAGCCAACGAGTAAGGAGACAACCTTGAAGTTTTCGCGGCAAACGAGATCTGGGATATGATAGGGGCACCATGGGATAAGGATTAGCCTCGAGCCAGTAAAAGCTCTCGAGCTTTAAATCAGCTGAGTTGGAGCCGAGAATCGGCTCCGAACCCATCCAGCAATAATTATGGCGAGATAGGACTACATAACATCATCAATATATTTTAATACCAATTATGTCAAAACTCCTGCCTCATCCTTGCTGTCCTGTGGCTACCACTCCTACTGACTAATGCTTACCTCCTTTACTTCTACCTGTACACTATGTATTTTTCTTCATCCTGCTGTCCTCGTGTCTGCTTCATACTCCCTTCTCCTATGACTGTCATCCAACTAATTTTAACTTGACCCTCAAGCTACATATTAACATAATTAGAAGTTATGTACCTACCATAACGTTCCATGTTAGTTGTCTTCTCTCGCCTTCTTTCTTGCTGGATGGGTTCGGAGCTGATCCTCGGCTCCGACTCGGCACTTGCTTTAGCTTAGGAACTCCTTTTACCAGCTCGAGGCAACCCTATATCCCATGATGCATGGCGGAACTACCTCAGATCTCGTTTGGTAGCTAACCTACCCTGCTAAAGACTATCCTAACAATTAGGAACACCAGTTCCTAATAGAAGTCCTCATATGAAGGCTCAGGAGGAAAACAACCTGATAGGAACTCTTCAAGATCTGTCCAGGCCAGGGGGAAGGAGGGAGGGGCCTTAAGAAAGAAGGCGAGAGAAGACAACTAACATGGAACGTTATGGTAGGTACATAACTTCTAAATGTTAAGTTGTCAATCTCGCCTTCATTCTTGCTGGATGGGACCGCGTCCCTAGCACCTGTATCCCGGGTGGCTCAATGGAACAGACTCTTGAGAACTGTGGAACCAAAACTGGCCCTATCTCTGGAGGCCAAGTCCAACTTGTAATGAGAGACAAAGGTATGAGGCGTAGCCCAAGTAGCTGCTGCACAAATGGTATCAATGGGTAGTCTATCCTGAAAAGCTGCAGAAGTGGATAGACTCCTGGTTGAGTGTGCTTTTGGTTTAGAAGATAGCTGTTTGCCTCTGAGAGAGTACACATAGGAAATGGTGGAAGTCAACCATCTGGATAAGGTCACTTTAGAAACTGGAAGACCTATCCTGTTTTCTGCATAGGAGACAAATAATTGGTCCGATTTTCTGAATTGTTTAGTCCTATGCAAATAATACCTGAGCTGACGATGGACATCCAAAAAATGCAGTTTCTGTTCAGCTCTGTCGGAATAGTTTGGGAAAAAGACTGGTAGATCTATAGATTGGTTAATGTTGGTCTGAGACACGACTTTGGGGAGAAAGGAACGGTTAGTTCTTAATGATACCCTGTCCTTATGAAAAACCAAATAAGGGGAACGAATGCAGAGAGCTTGAATCTCGGAAACCCTTCTTGTAGAAGTGACAGCCAGTAAAAATATAGTTTTCCGGGTCAATAACTTCAAGGAACATGAAGCAGACGGTTCGAAGGGAGGTAGTATCAAGGATGCCAACATTAAGTTTAGATCCCATTGCGGAGGAGGATGCTTTATAGGTGGTTTTAGGAGAAAAACTCCTCTCAGAAAGGCCTTGCATAATCTATGAGACATAATGTTATTGTCATGCAAGCCAACATGATTCTTGGAAATAGCAGCCAGTTGTACTTTGACTGTAGATGAAGAGGATCCTGAATGAAAAACCTCCGCCAGGAAATCTAAAACAGAATGTACAGGAGCAGTAAAGGGGTCAATATTTCTGGAATTTGCCCAAATAGTAAAACGTCGCCACTTGCTAGCATAAACAGTCCTAGTGGACGACTTCAAAGAAGACACTAAAATGTCTCTGACTGAGTCAGAAATCATCGGTAGCCTGGCTAGGGAAGGAAGTGGAGCAACCAAGCAGTGAGGTTGAGAGAATGAATGGCCCGGTGCTGCTGACCCGACTGGTGGATCAAGAGATCCGGAACTGGGTCCAGATGCCAGGGCTGCACCAGAAGGTGACGATGCAGAGACGGAAACCAAATTTGTCGAGGGCAATATGGGGCAATGAGGATCAACTTGGCTCTCAAAACGGTGGCTTTCTGAATGACTTGTGGAATCAAGGGAAAGGGGAAAAGCGTGCAGAAGTCCCGGGGCCAATCCTGGGTTAGAGAGTCTCTCAGGGGTTGGCCTGGAAGGGGAAAGAGAGTGAAAAAATCGGGGCACTTGTTGTTTTGAGGAGTAGCAAAAAGATCACAACAAGGAGTGCCCCACTTCAGAAATATCTGATCCACTACAGATTGATTGAGAGACCACTCGTGAGGCATCAGAATGGATCTACTCAGCCTGTCCGCCAATA
Source organism: Protopterus annectens (assembly GCF_019279795.1). Lineage (NCBI taxonomy): Eukaryota > Metazoa > Chordata > Ceratodontiformes > Protopteridae > Protopterus > Protopterus annectens. Next base: position 680,317,529 of record NC_056725.1, read on the forward strand.
GGTTGGACCTGCCGGGGATGTGCGTTGCTATCAGAAACCGCTGAGAAGAGATTGCCCATTGCCATAGTCTGAGAGCTTCTCGACATAACGGATAGGACCTGGTCCCGCCCTGTTTGTTGATGTACCAGACTACGGACATGTTGTCCGTTTGTACTGCAATAGTCCCCGTGGGAAGAAAGTCGTTGAGGGCTTGCAACGTTAAAAGCACTGCTCTCATCTCCAGGACATTTATGTGCAGATGGTATTCTATGGGTTGCCACGTCCTGTGGACCATCCTGCCCTGATAATGCCCCCCCCACCCGATCAGAGAGGCATCCGTAGTGACTGTGGCAACTGGAGGAGGGGGAATAAAGGGTCGGCCCTGATGAAGAAGAGGGGAAGATATCCACCAGTTCAGATGAGCTCTGCACGACTGTGTGACCAAAATTTCGTGCCTCATCGGAAGACTGTGGTACGACCACTGCGTGAATAGCATCCACTGCAGAAGACGCATGTGGAAGCGAGCCAGTGGTAGAAGAACAATGGCCGCAGCCATCAGACCTAGAACCTTCAGTATAAATCTGGCTTTGATCTTGTTGCTTTGCAATAGAATTCGAGAATTCTTTGATCTGTTAGTCTGGCTAACATTTTGACAGTGTTTAATTCTGCGCCTATAAAGGTGATAGATTGGCAAGGCAGCAGAGAAGATTTTTCGAAATTTACTGAAATTCCCAAACTCCTGCAAAGCTGAAGAGTGTAGTCTCTGGACTGAAGAAGTTGACACTTGGTGGTGGTGGAGAGGAGCCAGTCGTCCAAATAAGGAAACACCTGGAATCCTCGACGTTTCAGATGAGCTGTGACCACTGCCATGCATTTGGTAAACACTCTGGGGGTTGAAGTGAGGCCAAAGGGCAGGGCTCTGAATTGGTAATGACTGGTCCCTAGCCGAAAGCGGAGAAACCTTCTGGAGCGTCTGTGGATCTTTATGTGATAGTACGCATCCTGAAGGTCTATAGAGCACATCCAGTTGTCCTTGCCCAGAAAGGGCAGAATGGACTGAAACGTGACCATCCGGAATCTTGCCTTCTTGACAAATCTGTTTAGATTGCTCAGGTCTAATATTGATCTCCAATCTCCCGTCCTTTTGGGGACCAAAAAGAATCTCGAGTAGACGCCGGATCCTACCTGGTCTGCCGGCACAGTCTGGACGGCTCTTTTTTCTAGGAGCTTTGAAACCTCCTGTTCTGCCAAATCCCTTTGACCGGGTGAGATGTCTGGAAGGGATTGTAGAGGTACGGGAAACCTTTCGAAGGGGATTTTGTAACCCTCGGATATGATCGACTGTACCCACATCTCTTGAGATAGGGATTGCCAGGCTACTGGGTACAGCGAAATCCTTCCCCCGACTGCCTCCAAGGGTGGACAGTCGGGCAACACCTCAGGGATGCTGAAAAGGTTTCTTAGGAAGAGACTCCCTGTTGCCCTGGTTTTGAGGACCCCCCCTGCCTCTAGGGCGGCGTCTATTATTGTTACCCCCTCTGCCTCTGGGGGTAAACTGACCACGTGCGTCCGGTGTAGCTCCTTGGGCTTTACGGAACCACATCTTCCCCCCCCTTCTGACCCTTGGGATATGGTCTAGAAGGAGTGGAAAACTGGACTCCAACGGCAGAAAGAGTTTTACCGTCCTGCTCACACCTGGTCAAGGTATCCTTCACCTGAGGTCCGAACAAAGCCGAACCATCAAAGGGGGTATTAGTGAAGGACGCCTTAAAGGGGTCCGCAAAATTACAAAGCTGCATCCAGGCTTGGCGTCTAAGAGCAACTCCTGTGCCTGCGGCCCTGCTCGCTCCATCGGCCGCATAGGATATGAGCCGCATGGAGGAGTTAGATATGGAATTCAGGATTGCAAGCTGCGAGGCAATCTTTTCCTGAGCCCCAGCAGCAGAAGGATCCTGGACTACGTCACCCAGTTCCTTGAGAATATCTCGTTGAAGCCTGGTGAAGTGACAAAGATAAATCAGCGAACGCATAGCAAAGGTCGCTGAAGAAAACATCCGCTTTCCATACCTGTCCATGGTCCTAGAATCCTTGTTAGGAGGATGGACAGGTACTGAAGGATCCGCCAGTTCCTTCTTAGTGGCCGCCGCCACCACCATAGCATCCACAGAGACACCCTTGGAAAGGAACTGTTTGTCCGAAGGGGCCGTGATGAATTTGGATGGTCTCCTGGGGACAGGTTCCACAGAATCTGGAGCCACGCCTTCCGAGCCACTACCTGCATCAGTGGGTCGAAAGGCGGAGACACCCAGGAGGTGGAGGTCGGGATCCAAAGCCTCCAGGTATACCGACTCATCCTCGGAGGGGTCAATGGAGGGCCAATTCCCCTCTGTTTGAGGAGCTCAAGGATGTCTGAAAAGGAGACATCCTCAGAGGGGACCGTGGGGAACCCTCCGACTCATCTAAGTCGGTATCAGATGTAGTAGACTCAGGGAGTCTGTGTGTTTCCTCTTACGTCCTCTTCCGAGGGGTTCCCCTGCAGGATCAGGAGAAACCTCGGAAGAGGAGGAAATTCCCAATGGGGAAACCTGGGGCGATGGATCCCTGGGCCTGAGAGCAAGAGGCTGGCAAGAGGCATCTGCAGGCACTGATGAGGGAGGAGCTAGAGGGATGGACCGTTGACCAGGCTCAGAGGCCAGGACACTCCTCATCACCTCAAAGGCTCCCTCCCAGGAGGCCGGAATATCCCGCTCGAGGAAACAGGAATGCCCGGCTCCACTGAGAGGGAAGGCTCGAGGCGATGTCGGCGCCGAGCTTACCAAAGCCAAAGCCCGAGAGGAGAGCGGGGTCGGACAAGGGTCCGATGCCACTAGCCCCCTCGGAGCCGACAAGGGAAACCCGACGACCGGATCCCTCCAAGGAAGGTCTCAAGGAGGAGATTGGAGCCGAGGATGACGGAGCCGAAGGATGTATCGGCTCCGGCACCGAAACAGTCGCTGTCCCGAGAAGCTCTGGCTCCGAACTCTGAAGTGGAGTCGGAGGAGGAAGTTCAAGGGGTGAGGCTATAGCCGAAGTCTGTTGAGACGGGCTATGGAGCATTTGGGCCAGTGCCTGAGACTTCAACAGCCTGCTTACTACCCTCTCCAAGTCGTGGTCAGACAGCCTGGAAGATCTCGAAGATCGGCTCCGATGGCTCCGCTCCGACAAAAGAGGAGACCCCGGAGCCGAGTGGATACTCAGTAACGAAGGGGACCGAGATCTCTTTCGGGACAGAGCCATCGGAGCCGAAGTCCCCTGAACTCCAGATGGAGCCGAAGGTTTCTCGGCTCCGATGCTGGATAAGGTGTCGGCTCCAGCCGGAGCCGACAAGGCTACAGTAGATAAGGTATCGGAACCAGCCGGCACCGAACCCACTACTTTCGAGGCAGATACATCGGTTCCAGCCGGAGCCGGAGCCACCGGAGGAGGCTTGGATACTGAAGCCTGAGCCTTCGGTGGGTTAGAAGGTTTCCCAGACCCTGCTTTAGAGGGAGAACCTTCTGGCTTAAGTAAGCCACGGAGGATAAGCTTATTCCTCCTTTCCTGCAGGACTCTCTGGCTAAAAGAGTGACACAAAGCACAGGAGTCCTGCAGGTGCAAAGGCCCCAGGCAATAAACACAAGAAGTGTGACCGTCTGTCAGAGACATTTTCTGACAGCACGAGTCACACTTCTTGAAGCCTGAGACCTTGCCTTCCCTAGACATATCCTAGGAGGAAGAAACACAGACAAACCCCAACAAACACACAAAATTAATCCCCTACACACAACACAGGAAGGGATTAACAACTGGGGTTTGGGCCTAACTAAAAACTTTACACTAAAGGTTTAAAAAGGTTATAAAAGTTTGAAAACAAGGGAATAGGGTGGGCTGTAATTCACTACAGACTATACTATGAATAAAAGGGGGAAAAAAAACCCCTAACTAAGCTTCTCTTTCTTAGACAAGAAATTCACTTACCTCTGCTGGTAAAGGAGACCTCTTTCGCTAAGCGGCAAATGAGATCTGAGGTAGTTCCGCCTTGCATCATGGGATATAGGGTTGCCTCGAGCTGGTAAAAGGAGTTCCTAAGCTAAAGCAAGTGCCGAGTCGGAGCCGAGGATCGGCTCCGAACCCATCCAGCAAGAATGAAGGCGAGATTGACAACTTAACATCCTTTATTTCAATGCTTACTTCAACCTTTCTTCACACTTATAAAATGATTCACTACCACTTCAGCTCTACATCAAAATCCGATCTTATGCAACTCTTCCTTGCATGTCTGGCATATGTGCTATTTCTTACCTGTTGCAGGCACATCTACCTCTTGAACGTACAGTGCACCTTTTAACACCACTTCATGCACAGTACAACACTTTTCCTTCAGTAAATCAACATCTTACCATATTCTCCTTGTTTTACAATCATGCTATGTTAATTTATTTTTATTTCCTTTATTAACCTTGATAGGCTGACTGGGTCAGTACTTTGCCTTACTACCTCTACGCACTACTCTTTACTTTGTACAGTCTGTGTACTGCATCTGTTTTCTATTACATGGCTCAATGCCAGTAAATGAATGTTTCTCACAAACCTTGTAAAGTGTGTATGACACACTGTACATTTGACCAAACTGTCCCTTTACACCTCCTCCAGAGGAGTTAATTTTATTGATCTCATCCTCCTAGTTGCACCACCGTACTTGCTACCTACTCAGATCTAATCATGTCACTGATCTTTTCTATGAAACCTACCCTAAGGCATCTAATAACTCATCTACATTCAGGGATCACACCAAAACCAATTTACTAGTAACTAATTTTACTGATAATCACACATGTAGCTCCCAGCAATCCTTGTAACTGAGGCTGATGCTTAACTGCCATGAATTTTATTCTTTCTTGGATAGATGCATTGGGGCCACAGAACCAATCCGGCATACGCATATTGGCAAGTTTAAAACTAAACCCATACAGTGGAACTTTTTAGAATATATGCACTTAAACACTTACAATAATGCATGTACACTTCTGTTTGTTAAAATATACATAGTACAATATTTACGTTTAAATACATAAAATAGTGCATGTACACCTCTGTTTGTTAGTATACACATGTTAAAGGGTTAAACTTTTCTTAGCTGAAAATAAGTAGAAAAATAAAAATAATACAGTAGATCAGTTATTATGCATGTTTTGGCATCCTACTGTGTGTGATACAAAATGTTTTGTGACTGATGCAGCTTTAACGAAAGGAAAACTACAGAGGAGGATAATTCCCCAATTCTTGACTAATCCAGGTGCAAAGACGGCCGGAGACAGAAACGACTCCCCAAGTTAAAAGTTGCCACATATCAACAGACTGCAAGACATCAAAGCAGACTTCAAAAGATTGCTTTCATAGAGAAGATCCAAATGGCACAAAAAGTACTATAAAAAGACAGTAAGACTAAATGGCATTAGTTCAGATATTTTGCAGAAACACACTTTGTTCTGAGGTACTTGGAGAATTATCATCTATATCTGTATTGAGAAGCAAACCTTGTACATTAAAGCTGCAGCTGTAACAGTATAATACTTGTCGTCTGTTATAGAAATGTGTATTAGTAACTGTGCTTAAGTTAATAAAGTACAGTGCTGTAAAGTAGAGCAGCCTGCAAGACTGCCTTAATCAGACTTTTCCAGCATCTTAAAATTTATCAGAACTAGTACATCAATAAACACTATAAAAAAAAAAAAAGAAAGAAAAAACTCCTTGTCTTTACTAGAAGATGTACACTTCATCGTTATAAAAGGGATTTAAAACTGGTAAATACCTCAAACCTTACACTAGGAAATATAAGGTTAGCTAATTCAAAAGACAGCCATAAGGCCTTCTTCAGCTATATTAACATGCTTAGAAGTGCCTACATTTCTCATCTCCAGTGGTGCATCCTTCTCTGGCCACAAGGACATTCTTAATATTCTTTCAGACAAATTTCCTTCCAACTTCACTCCCCCACCATCCCTCCCCTTCCCTCTGTCCCATCTATTCTTCTCTCATACCACTCTCCTGGCACTTTCCAAAAATCACTACTTCCATGGATTCTGACAATAACCATGGATGCCTCGTAAGATGTGTAAAGTCTCACCTAGTAAAACCCCTCAATCAACTCTTCATCCCGAGTCTCTCCATTGGTTATGTCCCCAAAGTGTGGAGAATGCTGGTTATAGTGCCTTTGCATAAAGGCTCTGCTGACAGTGGAAATTGCAGGCTTATTATTCTTTTTTTTCCTAATATCTTTATTAAATTACTACTTAAGATGTATGCAAACATACATTAACAGAAAAGAAAATAATGTTTTTTCCCATTAACACATATTATTCATCACATATCTTTCATTGTAACTACCATCTGTCCAACATCACATGAATTGCTGAATTCATGCCTTCTCTTACATCTCACTCCTCTTCTTGAACATTATTCTCCATGTATTGTTCCCAGAATTTCCATTTATTTTTATGTAATTTGCAATTTTCCTTTTCTAAAAATCCCTCTCCCAGTTCTTTTATCTCTTTTATAATATTCAGTACTTCAAATGCAGTTGGTTTAGACTTTGATTTCCATGTAGTAGTAATTGCTTTTTGGTAGCCAACAGAATTAAACTTAATAAGGGCTGACTATATGGGTCTATATTAGTTCATCGACAGCTTAGGTTGTCGAATCTGTAATGATCGACACCTAAGCGTCGAACTTGCAAAATCTTGAATAGTCAATTTAAGCAAATACTTTCTTCTGGAAAGACGTTGCTTGGCCGTTATCGGGGATTTGCCCTTTCGGCAATGTGGAGTGATCTCGGAGTTGGTATATTTAGTTGGGGAGGCATGGGGGTCGGGGGGCACAGCCCCCCACTTTATTTAGGTTGAAAAGTTAATTTTGTTCGCAGACGGCCTACTGAATTCTTTCCCGTGGAAAGAATTTGCTTAGATGGCCGTTCATGATTTTGCAAGTTCAATGCTTAGGTGTCGATCATTACAGATTCGACAACCTAAGCTGTCGATGAACTAATATAGACTTGACTATATCAAATCAATTCAGTTCCTATGTTCCAGCTCAAAAGAATCATTTCCTTACTTAGTTGAAGCCATTTGCTCACCCAATATTTCTGACAGAGTACTCGGTAGGGAATTTTTTGAAATCTGCCAACTCATTACACTCCCAAAACACATGTATCCAGTTACCTTTTTCTTCTCTATCACACCCCCAACATTTGCTATCTACCTAATGGAAAATTCTTTGACGTCTGCTTCGGGTACAAAAATACCTATGCAAATAACCCCAAGCAAAGATCCTAAACTGTCTCGACTTTGTTACATATTTGGGAGTCATTCATATGTCCTCCCATTGTTTTCTTGTAAATTGCTCTTTCAGTCTCTCTTTCCAATCCTTTCTAACGTCCTCTGATTGATTGTTATAGCTACCATGTAATCTTTTATATGTCCTATTAATTATCCTGTTTTTTAAGCAGCAGCTTCTGTCCTACATTCAGCTAAAAACTGTATTGAATCAGGTCTTTCACTTAAGATTCCACTATTCCTTTCTCTTTGATGCACTCTTATATCAATCCCTGTCAGGGAAGGCAGTCTTTAGCCTGTAGTCAGAATGTCACCATGGCCTCATCCCACTCTATTACCTTTCCTTCTCCAGTTATTTGCTGCCAATAACTTTGCTCCTGTGTCAGTTTTCTACAGTAATTTCTAGCCCCTCTTGCCTACTTTCTGTACACCCACTCACAATCATCCCTACTGGCAAAATTTCCTTTCTCCATCCTCCTGTTGGCTTAGTTCTTAGATACTTTCTGTTACTTTATGAATATAATAATCTGTACGGTTGTTATTATCATCCTTAAGGATCTGCATCAGAAATACCACTCTTTTTCTTGAACATCGTCCCAGCTTCACTGTCATCCCTTTCCATTTTGAATTATAACCCTTTGCTTGACTTGCGTATATGAATCTTAACTTTGTAACTCTAAAAAAGAGTGGATCCATAGATTACATACCAAGCAACTCAAATACCTCTTCTGCCATCTCATCTCTATCCTTCTCTCCGGTGACATTCACACAAACCCTGGCCTTTCTCCCCCACACAGGTCAACCTCCCAATCCCATCCTCCTCCCACAACTGGTAAACCCCTCCATTTCTCAGCTCTAAATGCTCAGAGCATATACAACAAAATTCCTAACATCCATGCCTGGCTTCTCCGTAAATAACCCAATATTCTGGCTATCTCAGAAACCTGGCTCAAACCCCATATAAAACACTCTGAACTAACACCACCCAACTACTCCATAATTAGGAAAGATAGAACACATAAAAAAGGAGGGGAAGTCACTTTCCTCTACTCATCATCCCACTTAGTTACCCCCTATACCAAACGTATTTACAAATTTGGCAAGGCAGAACTAATTCCCGCCCTACTTCATATAAACAAAATAAAATTATATGCATAGTCTCCCTTTATATCCCTCCTGGATACAATATCTCAGCCCTTGAAGATATTCTCTCCTGGTCCTCTAGCAACATCACTAATGAAACTATAATCCTGGGTGATGTTAATATTAACTGGTCAACAATTCAATCTCCTACAAACTCACTTAATATAAACTTGTACAACTTCACTCAGCTTATGAACTCAAAAACCATGCCTTCCAAGAACTTCCTTACTGGAAGCACCCTAGAATGGATTCTAGCATCTCATCCACATTACATCTCTGATAGTGGCACTCTGCCCGACCCATTAAGCGACCACTTCCCCTCCATACAACGAACTCATACCTACACCTTCACTCGCTGTCTAAAAAACTTTAATCCTAGCACATTCTGAAATGCACTAAAAGAATGAACTGGAACCCACTAAAAACCCTTCCCTTAGAAAATGTTGTTACCTACTTTAACTCAACTTTCCTCAACTTGTTTGACTCCTTTGCCCCTCTGAAAACAAAATGCATAAGAAGCAATCCTGCACCTCGGCTAACCAAAAAATACCTTACTAGCCATGCGATTCCGGGATAAAGCCTGGAAACACTACTCCAAAAATAAAACTATCACTACCCTTAATGAATTTAAAACACTTTGTCAACAATTCTATACACTCCAAACCAACCATAACACCAGCCCCAAAAAATTCTGGGATGGAATCACTTCCCTTCTCAACCTGGCAAAAAAGAAAATCCCTGTCCTGATCCAGATGCCTCTGGCTTGGACTTAGCCACCCTATTTAACACTTTCTTTATCGATTCCATAAGTAAACTTATATCATTCTTCACTTCCCATTCAGCTTCCCAACCCTTTCCACCTATCCCTCCCTCCCCTAGCATCTCCTGCTCCCAACCTCCTCCTTTCTCCTTCAACCCTATCCCTACAGCCACCATAAAAAAACTTTAACACTGAAACCCAGCTCCAATGCTCCTGATGACATACCCTCATATTTCTTAAAAGTTGCCACAGAAGGCATAACTCTTCCCATCTGCATTCTTATAAATTGATCTATTGCTGAATGTCAAGTTCCCCAGCTCTGGAAAAAGGCCTTTATTATTCCACTCTATAAAGGTGGTAATAACAATAATATCACAAAATTTCAGTCTATCGCTATCTTATCCCCCATTTCTAAACTTCTCGAAAAATGGATCCATCTACAACTTCTACCTTACCTCATAAACAACCAACTTCTAACCCCTACTCAACATGGTTTCAGACCCGGCCACAGCACTACCACAGCTCTCCTCTCCTTCCTAGAAACAGTTAATAAGGCCCGCGACACTGGCCACATCGTGCCCACTCTCCTCCTTGACCTCTCTAAGGCATTCGACACTATCTCTCATAACCTTCTTTTCACTAAACTCTCCAAACTAAATCTATCCCACTCCTCTATTAACTGGTTTACCAGTTACCGCTCAAACAAGCAAGAAGCAGTCAGATGGAAAAAAAGCCACCTCCCCTTTTCTCAGTACTCCCATAGGTGTCCCCCAGGGTTCAGTTTTAGGCCCCCTTCTATTCAATATATTCATAAACGATTTCTACCAAGCCATCCCAAATGCCAACCTTGTCCAATATGCAGATGATTAAACAATAATCTGCTCTGCCTCTTCTATACTCACCCTAGTTAAATTAACCCAAGATGCCTTTTCCTCCACTGAGCAATGGATGATGGACAATCGTCTAGCACTCAATGCTAATAAAACTAAACTCATGATATTTACTGCTTCCAAAACCACCACCCTAGATAAAACCTCATTCTCAGTCACCAGTCAGAATAATACTCCTCTCGAAATAGTCTCCAGTGCTAAACTACTAGGAGTCCTGATCGATGACCAGCTAAAGTTTGAGAATCATCTACAAGTAAATATCAAAAACAAACACACAAAAAAAAAATAGGCATGCTTTACCGCCACAACCATTACATCTCCCCCTCCACTAGGGTCACCCTCGCCAACACTTACCTTATCCCATTCCTCCTATACGGTGCCTCTATCCTTACTAACCTGCAATCCTCCCTCAAGACTAAACTCTCCTTTTGCTATAATAAAATAAAATTTGCAACCGGCCATAGATCCACTTTCCATCACTGCACTGCCAACTGAACTGGCTTGAGCTGTCCAATTACCTCATCTATATTCAACTTGTCCAAGTACACACTTATTTTCACCCCCTCTCTCTGTCCCTCTCTTGCCACCACCTTTAAAATATACCAGCCAAATAGACTTTTGAGATTTAATTCCCGAAATCTTTTTTTTTTTCTATTAAAGTGTGTCGGTGATCCTACAGATACTGCATTTTATTTTATTCTTCTCTAGCATGCCATTGGAATTCCTTCCCACCTCTCATCTTCACCACCACCAGCTTCTGTTCATTCAAACCCTTACTTCCCACACACCTAATTTCACTATGGGAATGCTCTTGCTCCCACCCCACATAATCTTCCTACACTATAGCTACTCTATAAGCTATAATTCACAATAGCCTCCCATTGTTTTGTACCCGTACAATTCAGTAGCCTAGAAACTAACTGCATGAATTAACATAACTGTTAAAAAAATAGACCGTTTCTGTTATTGCATTGTGCTAATATGTTAAACTGTTAAAAACTTTGACTGTTTGTAAATATTACTCTTATTGCATTGTACTAATATGTGCACTCTACTAATATGTGTTTTTCTATTTGTTTAATTTTGCTTCATTTGTGCACATTACATTTCTCTAATAACTTACTCATGTTAAATCTGTAATTTTTAATTTTCTGGAGCCTTTTTCCCCAGGACTCCATTGAAAACGGGTTCCTTGTGGCCCAATGGACTATCCTAGCAAACAAACTATAAATAAATAAATAAAATATTTCTTCAAAATCTGGTAATCGTAAACCCCCTTTTTCTATTGTATGCATCAACTTATTCCCTTAATTCTTGCCCTGTTCTACTCCCAGATAAATTCCTACAACTCTTTTATAATTATTGCTAACAATTTCTCTTCTGGTTGATAAAATTATGCCCGATGCATATATAAAACTAAAGGGACTGAAAACATTTTGACCTTCCAGTTTCTCAGTTTTTATATTATCTTTTTATTAGTCTCTTCCCACATATCTTTAGCTGTCTTTCAAGAAGGCTTTGCTTAATTTATGACAAGCAACAGAGGAACCATCAAAACCAACGTGAACATTTGATATGGCTACTAACTGAACTTTAATGGCTAATGAACTAGCTCCTTTTTAAAGAGATGGGGCAAAAATTCAAGAATGTTATGTATGGGGACTGAGAACAGTTCAGTATTATTTAGATGAGCCCAGTGAACAAACCTCTTCCGCATTTGCTGGAGAAGAGCTTCCTGGTAGAAGGCTTGTGAGAAGTTAAAAGTATTCAATGAATAGGTGAAGACAGTATAGGTTGTCTGGCTATTAATGGAACTGGAGAAGCCAGGCAGTCAGTCTGAGGTTGGTTAAATTTGGATGACTCATGCCTGTCGAGTGAGACAGCAGGTCCAGAACTGGATCCAAAATCCAAGGTTGGAGAAGCAAATGAGGAATTTGCTCGGAATCTGCATTGCTATGAGAAAGCAGTTGAATGAGATCGCCCTTTGCCACGCTCTGAGAGCTTCTCAACACAAGGGGTAAGATCTGGTTCCTCCTTGTTTGGTCTTGTACCAGACTACTGACATGTTGTCCATTTGAACTGCAGTCATCCCCAAAGGGAGAGTATCCTGGAAGGCTTACAATGCTAAAAGCACTGCTCTCATCTCTAGGATATCAATATGCAAGTTGGCCTCTTCAGCTGACCAAATGCCTTGGACTGGTCTCCACACACAATGCCACCCCCCCACCCCAGCTGGGAAGCGTCCGTGGTCACTATAGCCTTGGGCTGAGGGGCAATAAATGGATGGCCTTATAGAACCTGATCTGATTGAACCCACCACCTGAGAGCTCTCTTGCACGTATGCGTGATTTACATCTGAGCTGACATGGGTTGTAAAAGAATTGCTCACTGAGTTGCTAGCATCCACCGGAGAATCCTCATACAAAATCTGGCAAAAGGTACCAGAGTTATTGCTGCTGCCATTGACCCTAGAGCTTGAAGGGCCAGGCAGACTGAAATCTTGATACTGTGGATTACCTTTGTGACCTGTGATCTTATGGTCTGAACTCTTGAGGATGGTAGTGAGGGTATGGTTGAGTTTGTGTTGAGAATCACTCCTATAAATTCTAGAGTCTGATTTGGCTCCAGATGGGACTTTTTGTAGTTTATGGTTATCTCCAGAAGAGAGCAAGTCTGGAGGACCTGGTCTTTTGCTCTCATTAACTGATGCCTGGTCGGAGTGGACATGAGCCTAGCCTAGATATGGAAACAACCAGAATTCTCACATTCTCAAGTGAGCTGCTACTACTGCCATGCACTTGGTACACTTGGTAAACACCCTGGGGGCTGTGGTGTCTCCAAAGGGTAGAACTCTCAACTGGTAATGACTGGCTCCTAGCCAGAAGTGTAAATACCTTCTGGACCATCTGTTCATCTTTATATGATAGTGGAAGAATGGACTGAACACTGACCAACCGAAACTGGGTTCATTGAACTGACTTGTTTAAGTTGCTAAGATCCAAAATTGGTAGCCAGTCGCATTTTCTTTGGCACTAAAAAGAACCTTGAGGTAGTACCAGATTCCATCTGGTCTGGTGGGACCTCTTGGATGACTCTTTTTTTCTAGCAGCTTTTGAATTTGGATTGCTGCTTCTTCCCTCTGACTGGGCGGAACATCTGGAATTTTTCTCGAATTTGGAGGAGGAAGGGAAAAGGGAATTAATAATTCCTGGACATAATCCTCTGCACTCAAGTATCCTTCGTTATATCTAGCCAAGCTGTCTGGTGCAGGGATAGTCGACCCCAGATTGCCTCCAGAGGTTGACAATTAGGATTCCTTTCAGGAGTGCTGATAGGATCTGTCAGAGAAAGAATCTCTGGACCCCTGGTTTTGCATGCCACCTCTGCTGTGGGGCATAGTCGTCCATAATTTATTATTTGCTTATTTTACATTTTTTGACCGGGATTGTCCGACTGAGCTGAAGAGCCCTTTTTCAGAGGAGGCCTGGGGAGAAAAGCTCCAACATATTATATAATTTTCATTATAAATTAGCATTAAACAGCAATGTTACAGGATTATTACAAGGCATTAAGTAGCAATACAATGTTATACAATGTCAATAATCAAGAGTATAGCAAAACTATTTCAAGATGTATAAAAATAAAATATAGATGAATATAGTTTTTGGGGTAAGTGGTTACAAAAACCCAGTTTTATCATAATGTAGTTGCATGAAGGCAAGACAATTACAACAGAATGTTTCTCTGAGACAATTTGCTTAATAGATTTTAGGATTTGTTTAACAGATTTTAGAAGACAGTAGAAAGAGTAGTCAAGGAAGATTAGTGACAAGAGCGAGTTAAGGGCAGAAAATAGATTAAGGTATGGGAAGTAGGGGATGTTTAAGAAGGGAGAGTGCAGTGGCAGGACCAGTGACTTTTAAAGTGCTCTTTGGTTGTTGTTTGTCTTTCGGCTTTTCCCAATTAGGGGTCGCCTCAGGAGAACTCCGGTCCGCTAATGATTGGCAGTAGATTTTCACGAACGCCGAGGTGCCAGCTCGACGTCCAACCTTCAACGAAGGCAAGCCCATTTACACATGTCTTTCAAATGCCCACCCAACCGCGGGGAGGACATGCAGACTCCACACAGAAGGCACTCCCCGCACTCCAGCCGAGAATCGAATGGGAGAACCTCTTGCTTAAATTCTTTAGGCTGTGTAAGGGTCCTGATTTCTAGTGGGAGCCTATTCCAGGCAATAGTGGGGTGATTGCTATACATGCTGCATCCAAATTTAGCCTTGGGTTTGTAGATTTGTAGTAGGTCTTGGTTACAGCTTCGGAGAGGTCTGGCGGGAAAATAATGGGAGATGAGACGGGACAGTGCTGGGCAGTAGGAAGGCTGGTATAGAATAGAATGGATGAAGTGGAGCTGGGAGAGAAGAAGCTGGTGGGTAATTCAAGCCAGTTTAGGTGTTTTAGAGAGATACAGTGATGGGATTTGTAGGTTTGTTGGGCAGCAAATCTAGCTACCTTGTTGCAGGTTGAGTCGAGTTTGGTAAGGAGTGCTGAGTTAAGATTTGTGAGAATTTGAGAATTGTACTTTAGACTGGGTAAAAGGTAGGCAAGAGAGAGTAGTCTTGGCTTCAGAGGTAAGGAATTTCTTGTTACGGTAAAAGAGTCCTAGTTTTGAATGAGTCTTTTTGATACTGTTATTATCATGCAAGTCAAATTTAAGCTGATCGTCGATGGTTATGCCCAAGAGCTTAGTGCTGGATTCTACCTGAATGGGAGTGTTATTAAGTGACTGTATGGATAAGGAGCCTTTAATATTGTTGAACGTTTTAGGTAGGAAGAGTAACAGCTTTGTTTTTTTAGGGTTAAGGATGAGCTGGTTGTTGGAGAGCCATGTTTCAACTAAGTTAAAAGATGCTTGAGTAGCTGAGAAGAGCTTAGAGGGAGAGTTGGCTGTGGTGATAACTGTAGAGTCATGTGCATATTGCACTAAAGATGACTGAGGACAGGAGGTATAGAGCTGATTAGTAAAGATATTAAAAAGTAAAGGCCCTAGGATAGAGGTACACCCATTTTTACAGGGAGAGGAGGGGAGAGTGCCATCTCAGTGATTGAGATCTATCAGTAAGGTTGCTGGAGAACCATGCAACAGTATCAGAGGAGAAGTTGAGGTGATGCAGTTTGTGCAGCAGAAGAGAGTGTGAGACAGTGTCAAAAGCTTTTGAGATGTCCAAGAATAGGCAAGAAATAAGTTTATGGTCATCCATGGCTATAGAGACAGTGTTGAGGAAGGATAATAAAGCTGTAGTGGTGCTATGTTTAGGTCTGCAGCCGTGTTGAGTGGGTGTAAGCAGATTTTTCTGTATTACATACTGCATAACTTGTTTATGAATACAATTTTCTAGTACTTTAGAGAGAGGGGAGGGGGATAGTGACAGGTCTAAAGTTGGAGATATCAGAGGAGTTACCTCCTTTGTGTATGGGTAGAGTATAGCATTGTTTCCAGATGGAAGGGACGTTAGATTCAGAGATAGAGCAATTAATTAGGATAGATGCAGGGAGAGCAAGAGAGTCAGCTGCTAGTTGAAGAAAAGTGGTAGGAATATTGTCAGCTGATGCTGAGCACGGTTTTAATTAAGTACAGTTTTGATGTAGCTAGTAGGTACAGGTTTGAGGGAGATGGTATTTGAGGAGAAAGTATTAGGAGTAGGTTCAGAAAAGTTGGAGATGTTAGTAGTAGAGGAGTTTGGGTTAGGGTTCAGTAGCTTAGATATTGAATCAATAAAATAGGTATTGAAGATAGTGGCAGTTTCTTCAGAAGTCTTGTCTGGGCATAGATGGGGGGAGCCAAGATTACCGGGATTGTAATATTTGGTTAATGGAGTTCCAACATTTTTTAGGATTAGATTTTAGGGCTGTGGGAGGTTTGTTATAGAAGTCCTTTTTATCTTTGTTTATGTGTGTTTTTGTCAGATTTCTGAGTTCTTTATATTTTTGCAAGTCTGCAAGGAGCTTAGTTTGTGACCATTTTTCCAGAATTTGTCTCTAATTATCATAAGGGTATGAGGGGCTTTTGAAAGCCATGGAGATATGGTGGACTTAATTTGGACTTTGCGAGGGGGAGCAAGTGAGTCTAAGATGCTAAGGAAGGTGGAGTTGAAGGCTAGGACTGCTTCTTCTAGTGGGAGTCGAGTAAGGAATTTCCAGTTGACCTTAGAGAGGATGGCATTAAAGGTTTCTGGATGGAAGTTACAGAGTTTGCGACAAGTGATAAATCTAGGAGGTTTTGAGAAGTGGGGAGTGAACCTAAGCACTTTTACAGGGGGGTGATTGCTCAGGGTGTTTGGTAGGGTTTCAGGGTTATGATATTTGGAAGGATTAGATACAAGTATCCAGTCAATAAGAGTACAAGATGTGTGAGAGTTGTTTGTATGAGTAGGGTGGGAGATTAGCTGTGTAAAGCCATATAAATTAATATGAGTATTAGAGTATGGATTACTGTGAGTTAACCAGTTAATGTTGACATCCCCAAGGAGGATAGTTTCATTAGGGATGCGTTGAGAAAAGTATGAAAGAATATTTTCGAGCAGAGGAATGTTATCTCCAGGAGAAATACAGACTGCTGCTACTGTGATAGTGCTGTGGTCATTGAGTTTAAGGATAGCTGTAAGTAGTTCAGCAGGAAGCAGGAAAAAAGGATGGGATAGGTTTCATAATACTTGTAATGGTAAGGTGGTTCGAGTAGAGGATGGCTATGCCACCCCCTTTTTTGTTTTGGTGATCTATGCGGAGTAAGTTATAACCAAGGGGAGAATGTCTTTATCAGAAGTTTGGGGTTTTAGCCAAGTCTCTGTTAGGGTGATGACATCAGGCATAGTTGTCCATTAGAGTTCCCTCCTCTGCCTCTGGGGGAACTTCCTCCACATTTGTCCTGGAATGGACCCGTCTTGAACCACATCTTCCGACCACCTCATTGACTCTTGGAAAAGGATCTTTGAGAGGTCTCAAACATACAACCATGGCAGACACAGTCTTTCCATTCTTCTCACACCTTGAGGCCAAACAAAGACGTGCTGTCAAAGGGAGTATTGACGAACAAGGACTTGAAGGGCTCATCAAAATCACATAAGCACATCTAGGCATGTATCCTGATGGAAATGCCTGAACCCACTGCCCTTGATGTTCCTTGGCCTATATGCAGAATCATCCTCATGGAAGAATTAGAAATGGATTGCAGGGTAACCAACTGAGAAGTCATAGATGACTGAACTTCTTCAGTAACAGATCCTGAGAGCATATTTGACAGCTCCTTAATCAAATTCCTCTGAAGTTTTGTGAAATATGCCAAATATTTCAGAGATCTTAAAGTGAAAGTCAATGAAGCATATACATGCTTCCTAAATCTGTCCATCGCTTGAGACTCCCTGTTGGGGGGATAGACAGTGGAACTCTCCTTGATAACTTCCTTTTTAGTGGCCACCGCTACAACCATGGCAACAACAGGCACCCCTTTTCCCCAAAACTGCCTGTCTACAGGTGGTGCCATAATCTTATCTGGTCTCTGAGTTATAGACTCAATGGAGTCGGGTTCCTTCCACAACTGCCGAGAGATCAAGTCAAAGAGCTCATCCGCAGGTGGAGTCACCCAGGAGGTAGACGATTCAGTACCAAAATCTTCCAGGAATACAGACTCCTCAGATGAAGGGTTACTGGGGGTCCAGCCACCTCTCTGCTTAAAGATTTCTAGGATGTCTCTGAATGAGACATCTTCAAGAGGTGACTGTGGGGACCTTTTTCCTTCATAGCAATCCATATCATCTGTGACAGATTCCTATGGCAAGTCTAGGTGCTTCGTCTTGCATGTCTTCTTCTTAGGGGGACCTCCTCAGTGGGATGTTCTGGAGAGGGATCAGAAGAAGAAATCAAAATTCCCTGTGTGGAAGGCTGGGGTCTTGGGCCTGGCTGTCCCTGTGGAAAGACTTGGTAAGGCACTGAGCGCAGTGACATCAAGGCTACAGATTTGGAATCCAAGAGAAAAAGATCCTTCCGTTCTGTCGAGGCAGAGAAAATTCTCTTCAGAGCCTCGAAGGCAGATCACCCTGGAGAAAGGGAATACCTCAGATCTGAAAAGGGAAGCTTTTGGACCACAGCCCTCTTCCGCTCTCAGGACAAAATCTCAGAGATGGAAGCCAGAGCCGAGCTATCCAGTGCCAAGGCTCTGAGGCACAGAGATGGCTCTGAAAGCTTCGGAGTCGACTGCAACACCTCGGCACAGACAGGTAGGCTTTGACTCTGAGACGTCTCTGGATCCACAGGATCAGAGCACTCAGAGAAAGCTTCGGATCCAAAGATAAAGCAATCCTTGGATCCAAGCCAGAAGGATCCAGACAGCTAGGATCCTGGGATTCTGAGACAGCTAATGGAGTCAGAGGAGGAAGTTGTAGAGGGGTTGTAGCAGAAAAACGGACCTCTGACTCAGAAGGGTAGGAGCCGAAGGAACACCTATATGCTCCTGCGCCAAGAGAATCTTCCTTACCACTCTTTCCACATCTTCCTCTGTGAGACTTCTGGAAGAACTAGTGGAAAACACAGAAGAAGACCTGAGTCTGTCCAGAAAAGGGGAAGGTACCCCAGCCAGTATGGGATCAACAGATGGTAAATACATAGTCCTTGATAAAATAATAGAAGTTGAAGGACCAGCAACAGTTGGATCCAACTTGGATAGTGTCGGATCCGAGAAGGGCAGATCAGAAAATGTTGGTCTCCTCAGATTCGATGGAGTCGGATCAGCCATTTTCAGCTTCTTTGGATCCAAGGGTGAAGCCAGATCTTTGTGAGACCTCTTCTTTCAGGACTCTGAAGTACAGGAGGAAAAGGTAGGCTTCGGAGATGAGGATTTTGTTTTAGTCTTGATTTCTGGAGATAAAGCCTCTCCAAAAGATGAAGGTAAAAGGCCTTTAAGAATCAGTTTATCCTAGCATTCAACTAAAGCCCTGGGTTAAACCCATGGCAAATACAACAATCTTCTTGTAAGTGAAGCGGTCCTAAGCATTATACACAAAGTGTGGGCATCTGATAAAGGGAGCTTTTGCCCACAATTAGTACATTTTTTAAAGCCTGCTGGAGGTTTATCTGCCATGCTTGTCATGCCAGCAAAAATCAAGAAAGGGAAAAAACAACTATTTCTACCACAACCTTTTTTCTTTTTTTTTTTAAACAGAGACAAATAAAGGGCAAAGAGCAGCTACCAGCAATGGTATTAGAAAAAAATACATAAAATGTAGTACTAAGGAAAATATACAATAGTATCAAGAGGTATGCAAGTACAAGAAAAGCAAGGAAGCTAAGAAATTTAGCATAAGACAAGTCAAAAAGGAATGCGATAGGTAAGGGAAATACTTAATCTAAATGAAGGGAGAATTAAGTAAATAAATGAAGTTTTCAGAACTTATCTTAATATTGCTTGAGAGTGTTGGAAACCACGGCTTTCAATGAAAATCAGCAAACGAGATCTGAGGTAACTGGGATTGGTGCATTGTGGGTAAGGGAGAAGCTCGAGAGGTCTTGGTTGCAATGAGCTTTAGTAACAGCCTAGGCGGATCTGAGGGATCGGATATGAACCCATCATCTGAGGATAGAATGAAAATTGACATCAGATCACTTGTTTATAGCTTAAGTGAATGGCATTACTCTAGACATTCAGCCTTGTAAAATAAGAGAAAATATCTTAATTCGACATATAACACACTTTTACACTCAACCCCACCCAAGCAGCTCAAGATCACAGCTTATTAACAATTAACTTGCTTTTATCCAGTATTTCTTATCATAATACTGTAAAGCATATATTTCTAACACATAAAAAAGTACTTCAATATCTTTAACACATATAAAAGTCACTGACAAGATCCCCTGATTTAAAACACCTGACTACACACTACATAAAACTGCTTTACTATATATAACTTTTAGTTATGTACTTACCATAACTTTAGATGTTTGGGATCCATCTCGCCTACATTCTGTACTGATGGGCTCGGAGCCGATCCCTCGGCTCCGACTTGGCACGCTATGCTATAGAGCGAAGCCTCTTATTGGCTGAGCTATTTTCTATCCCAGGATGCACCACCACTAATCCCCCAGATCTTGTTTGTCCGCATTCATGCACACATACATAACTTGATTATATAACATTGCCAGATGTTTCAAGATGAAACAACAGGATTCGGACCTTCTGATCTCCTCTGATCTCCAAGGAAGGGGGAAGGAGGGTGGGTTATTGGGAATGTAGGCAAGATGGATCCCAAACATCTAAAGTTATGGTAAGTACATAACTAAAAGATGTTATGTGATCCTATCTCGCCTACATTCTGTACTGATGGGACAGCGTCCCTAGCACCTAAATCCTGGGTGGCTCACTGGAAAACACTCCTGAGCACTGTGGAACCAAATGAAGCTCGTCCCCTAGATGCCACATCCAATTTGTAGCGAGAAATGAAAGTGTGCGGGGAAGACCACGTAGCCGCAGCACAAATGTCACTAATGGCAAGCTTAGAATGGAATGCTATTGAAGTAGCCATAGCTCTTGTAGAATGAGCTTTGACAGAGGTCGTAAGCTCTTTATTAGAAGAGGAATAAGCTTGAGTAATACAGTCCCTGATCCATTTGGCAATAGTGACCTTTGTGACAGCTTTGCCCAATTTATTATCCGAAAAGGATACAAACAATTGATCTGTTTTCCTTGTTTGTTTGGTCCTATCTAAATAAAAACGCAATTGCCTGTGGACATCTAATGTGTGGAATACGTATTCCGCTTTGTTTGAGTACTTTGGAAAGAAAGCTGGAAGTTCTAATGACTGTTGTAGGCAAAAACTGGAACAAACCTTAGGGACAAAGGATGGATTTGGCCTGAGAGATACTCTATCTTTGTGAAAAACCAAGTACAGAGGTTTTACAGACAAAGCTTGAAGCTCTGAAACCCTTCTGGCAAAAGTAATCGCAACCAGAAAGGCAGTTTTCCACGATAGAAATTTTAAATCACATGTTGCTGCCGGTTCGAAGGGGGAGGAAGTTAAGGCACGTAACACCACATCGAGATCCCATGGAGGAGCAGGATGAGAAATTGGAGGTCGTAAAAGCGCAGCACCTTTCATGAAGGTCTTACACAATCTGTTGCTCATTAAAGGTGGGTTTATAGACTCGTGAAAATTGGAAATAGCGGCCAATTGAACCTTGATGGTAGAGACTGAAGAACCTTGATTGAAAAGGGAAGTTAGAAATTTCAGGACTTCTGATACGGGAATAGTGATGGGATCCAGACCCCGGAGTTGAGCCCAAATAGCAAATCTCTTCCATTTGCTAGAATACAATTTCTTAGTGGCAGACTTGTGGGCCGAAGATAAGATGTGTACAACTTCCGGGTCTAAGGTATGATTCCTGACTATAGTCGGAAGAGGAGGAGCCAAGCTGTCAATTTCAAGGTGTGTAGGGACTGGTGGAGTAGTCCCGACTGATGAACTAATAGGTCTGGAATCTGATCCAGGAACCATGGACCGTCCAGTGCATATTTCCGAAGATAGGGGAACCATACCTGACGAGGCCAGTAAGGAGCAACTAAGATCATTTTGCTCCCTAAGTGAGACGCCGTTTGGATCACTCTGGAAAGGAGGGGAACTGGGGGAAAAGCATATAGCAAGCCGGTGGGCCACGGATGGGCTAGTGCGTCCATAGGGCTCTCCCCCGGAGCCGGAGTGAGGGAGAAGAACTTTTTGCACTTCATATTCAGCGGGGTTGCGAAGAGGTCGCAACAAGGAATTCCCCATTTGCTGAAAATCTGATTTGCAACCGTAATGTTCAGAGACCACTCGTGTGGAGAGAGGATAGTTCTGCTCAGTCTGTCGGCTATCACATTGGACTTGCCAGGAATATGAGTCGCCACTAGAAATCGTTTGGTCGACACTGCCCACTCCCAAACTCTCATGGCCTCTCTGCAAAGGGGGTATGATCTGGTCCCTCACTGCTTGTTCAGGTACCAGACTACTGACATGTTGTCGGAGTGAACGGCAATTACGCCCTGAGGGAGGTAATCATGAAGGGCTTGTAGGGACAGAAACACCGCCCTCATTTCTAAGATGTTGATATGAAGTAGGGTCTCTTCCGAATGCCATTTGCCTTGGACTGACCTGCCCAGGGAATGCCCCCCCCCCCATCTGGGAGGCGTCCGTAGTCAAAGTGGCCACAGGAGGAGGTGGAACAAAGGGTCGTCCCTGATCCAGATTGGAGGGCACCAGCCACCAGCGAAGGTCCCGTTTGCAGGTTTCCGTGATCCATATGAGGTGACTGAGAGGGAGATCCTGAAAGGACCACTGTGTTGAAAGAAGCCACTGGAGAATTCTCATGTTCAACCTTGCTAGGGGAACTAGAAGAACCGTGGCGGACATAGATCCCAATAGCTGCAGGACCATTCTGGCTGGGGCCTTGGATCTGGGAAGTAAGGCTCGAACTTGAGCCTGTATGGTTTGTATCCTTTCTGTAGGTAGATAGACCCGCATTCGGTTTGAGTCTATCTCTACTCCGATGAATCTTATGCGTTGAGATGGCAGCAACACAGACTTTGGCCAATTGAAGGTGATTCCAAGGGAAGTGCCCAGTGATATTGTGGCTTGTAGGCTCCGCAATAGTAGATGCTTGGAGGTGGCAGTCAGGAGCCAGTCGTCTAGATACGGAAACACCTGGAATCCTAGACTTCTCAGGTGAGCAGTCACGACCGCCAAACATTTGGTGAACACCCTGGGGCTGTGGTGAGACCAAAGGGCAGCGGAACTGAAAATGACTGTCTCCTAGGCAGAAGCGCAGATGTCTCCTGGACGCTTGATGTACCATGATATGGTAATAAGCGTCCTTGAGATCTATGGAGCACATCCAAACACCTTTCTCCAGTAGTGGGAGAATGGATTGTAAGGTGACCATTCGGAACTTGGACTTTTTGACTGAACGATTTAGAATGCTGAGATCCAAAATGGGCCTCAAGTCCCCGGTCTTTTTTGGCACCAAAAAGAATCTTGAGTAAGTCCCTAATCCGATCTGGTCTGCGGGGACTGGTTGGATGACTCCTTCTTGAAGCAGCTTTGAAACTTCTAAGGCTGCAATTTCCCGTTGACTGGGTGACGGGTCCGGGATATTTTTGGACTGAGGTGGGGAGTGAGAAAAGGGGAAGGCGTAACCTCCGGCGATAATTCGAAGCACCCATCGGTCCTGAGTGATACCTTCCCAGGCTTTTAGGTGCCTCGAAAAACGACCCCGACTGGCTCCGGAGCTGCACAGTCGGGCAATCCCTCAGGGACTGTGAAAGGCTGAAGAGCCACGAAAGGACTCGCGGTCTCCAGTGTTGCGGGGGCCTCTGCCGCCTCTGGGACGGCGTCTTCCAGAAGAATTTCCCCCTCCTCTGCCTATAGAAGGGGGATCGTCCTGCTGTGAGGGATAAGACTTCTGAGATCTACGGAACCACATTTTCCCTCCTCTTTTAACCTTGGGGTAAGGCCGAAAGGGAGTGGAAAATCGTGCCCCTACGGCAGTCAAAGTCTTACCTTCTTGCTCGCAGCGGGTCAATGTGTCCTTTACCTTGGGTCCAAACAAAGAGGACCCATCAAAGGGGGCGTCGGCAAAGGAAGACTTGAAGGCCTCCGCAAAATGACACAGGCGGAGCCAGGCTTGCCTCCGAGAGCAATGCCTGTACTGCCGCTCTACTCGCCTTCGGCCGCATAAGAAATGAGCCTCATGGACGAGTTTGATATGGATGACAGCGTAGCCAACTGAGAGCCAACCGTCTGGGCCAGCTGCTCAGGTAGGTTACCCAAGAGGTATCTGAAAGCTCCTTGATCAGATCCCTCTGAAACCTGGTGAAGTGCGTTAGATAGTTCAGGGACCTTAAAGTAAAGGCCGCTGAACTTAGGGTGCACTTACCGTACCGATCCATGCTCCTAGACTCCTTATTAGGAGGATGGACGGACGTCGAAGCCTCTGCTACATCTTGCTGGGTAGCAGATGCCACCACCAAGGCATCTACAGCCACACCTTTCGTCAAAAACTCCTTTTCTGGGGGTGCTGACAGGAACTTATTTGGACGAGCAGGCACCGGTTCCACAGAGTCTGGGTGTTCCCACGCCCTTCGACAGATCAAATCTAGGAGCTCGTCGAAGGGCGGAGACACCCAGGAGGCGGAGGGCTGAGCCCCGAAGGCCTTAAGGAACACCGACTCGTCAGCAGAAGGGGGTTTGGATTGCCAGCCGCCTTGTTGTTTGAGGGCTTCCAGGATGTCTGCAAAGGAGACATCATCTGAGGACGACTTAGGGGACCCCTCTGCATCATCAAGATCAGTGTCTGATGTGAGAGACTCACAACGTGCTTCCTCTTGCACGATCTTTTCCTTGGAGGTTCCTCCGAAGAAGCTTCAGAGGGACCTCCAGGAGGGGGGGAACACCCAGTCTCCGTATGCAGGGAAGGTGCTGGAGAGACCGTGGAGGTAGCCAAAGAGGAGTTGGCTAAAGCACTCCTCATGGCCCTGAAGGCCGGACCACCAGAATCCTGGGAAGGTCCCACCTCCGTGGCCACAACAGTAGACGGTACCCCCGCAGCCGACGCACCGAGAGGAAGGCTTGGGACCGAAAACATCAGTCCCGAAGCGTCCCCCCCGGGGCCGACAGAGGAGGTCCGCGTACCGAACTCCGACTCGAGAGCCGGGGTTGGAGTAAGGGTCGGGCCCGACCCGAAAACCTCCATCGGCTCCACCAGCACCGGCTCCAACGGTGCCGAGGCTGTTGGAGGAGGAACCATAACTACAGAGTGGACCATCGGCTCCGAAGCCAAATGGGCTGGAGCTGAAACTAACTTTTGGAACACAGGAGACTGGAAAAGTCTTAGGAGCACCCTGTCGATGTCCGAATCAGACATCTTGGAGGATCTAGATGAGACCGATCGGGTCCGAACCGACTTCTCCATCGGCTCCAAAGGACTGGGGGACCGGCTCCGAATGGACTCGACCAATATCGGTTCGAGGAGATCCCAAAACAATTTCCCTCGGTGCCGAGGAGGGCTTCGGCGCCGAAGGGGAAGAGTCTGAGCCGGCAACCCTCATCGGCTCCAAAATCAGTGGAGCCGATGAAGGTGACCCGCCTCTCGACGCCCCAGTCCTCGGCTCTGAAACCAGAGGAGTCGAGACTGGAGGCATCGAGGCAGACCGTTCCGCCCTCGGCTCCGAAGTCCGTGGAGCTGATGGAGAAGCCTGCCTAGGTTTCTTGGCAGTCGGTTCCGACAGACTGGTCGGAGCCGACGCTTTTTTCTTCTTGGTAGGAGAGGAAGAGGAAGATAAGGCCTCCTCGAAGGAGGGTTTAATCAGCCCTTTCAATATTAATTTATTCTTCCTCTCTTGGAGGACTCTAGAAGAAAAGGCGTGACACACGCTACAGGACTCCTGTAGGTGCTTGGCGCCTAAACAATATACGCACGAGGAGTAGTCGTCAGTTATAGACATTTTATAACCACACCTCGCGCACTTTTTAAACCCAGAGGGGCTATGTTCTTTTGACATACTGACTAACAGGCACTAAAAACAAGTTAAAGTAGCAGTATCTGTTCAGTAATGAAGATTTTACCACAAAACAAAAAATTTTTAACCAACTTTGTTTTTTTTTTTTTTTTTTTTTTAAACGAGACAATACACTACAATATCGGGAAAAAAATACTGAAAAGGAGGGCCAAGACCCTCTAACTTAAACAGGTACTTGACCTCCTGAAAAAACAAAAGACACTAGATAAAGAATAGGGGAAGGCCCCTCTAACTTAAACGGGAAACCTTTCCCTTAATCAAAAACACAATTTTCCACAACAAATGTCAGCAAAAGACACTCGTACAACAACAATAGCTGTTAAAACAGCTTTTAGGGTAAGAATAGCAAAATTCCTGACAGGAAACTTTGAAGAAAACAGTACTTAGTTTAGCCAAGTTTGAGACCACGTCCTAGCTTGTAAGCGGCAAACGAGATCTGGGGGATTAGTGGTGGTGCATCCTGGGATAGAAAATAGCTCAGCCAATAAGAGGCTTTGCTCTATAGCATAGCTTGCCGAGTCGGAGCCGAGGGATCGGCTCCGAGCCCATCAGTACAGAATGTAGGCGAGATAGGATCACATAACATCATGCAGTTTATATCATGAAATGTATCAGTACAGAATGTAGGCGAGATAGGATCACATAACATCATGCAGTTTATATCATGAAATGTTATATACAAATACTAATAAAACCAAACAGTGTTTTACTTATAGCTACTTTTTTCCCTTTTAGTGTCCTTCTAAACATTAATGACAAAGTATATACGCTAAACAGTCCACCCACAAGTTTAACACAGTCAATAAAAGTCCAGTCTTTTTCAGCCACTTTTTCTTGCAAAATCATACTTTACAAATGTGATGGATGCTTTTTTGATGCTTTATAGTCTCCCATTTATTCAATAATTTCAGTGTTGCTGGTCGTCTTCCTGTTCATCTCCATCGCCCAGCATCGGATTATGGTTCAAGTCTAAGCTACTCATGATTCTTCTAGTCAACTCTTGTGCTTTTTTCTGTCTTTCAAGCATTTTCCTTTTGTACATCGGAAAAGGTTTCACTGGCAAAGTCTGCCTTTGAGCTTTACTGTCAGAAGAATGAGAACCAGAGTCCCCTTCTGTTTGCTGGCTCACTTTTTGCTGGATATATTTTTTTTCATTTCTTCCTTAGTCTGCTCTGCATCTAAAAAAAGTCTTTGCTCCCCCAGAAAAAGATTCTAAAGACAGCTGAATACAGCAGCTTGAATCTCACACCTGGTTTCTGACATTCCCTGATTGTTGGGATAAATTTGCTTCTTTTATGCCCGGTGTAAAGTGCATAGGATCATAGGACGTTACTGGGCTATCGGCCCTGAGGCCCTTACAAGCCTAGCCAAGAATTTAGCCCATGTTCCAACAAGTCAGCACCCTTTGCCACTGTCCAGCAGGAAAACAGGTGGAATCCCCAGGGTACACATTTAAAGCCAATTAACCCATGGGAGAATGAAACCCTGCACATTGTGCTTTTAAGGCAAACATGTTAACCATTAAGTCAACCTCCCTCTCTCCGATTTTTAATAGCTTTCCCTTTTGCCGTTCACAGTTTTGTCAGAATCAACTCTTTCTCATGGTATGATTTCATCTTTACTATTACAGTTCTTGACTGCTTTTTCACGGCCCGGTTTGGAACATACACTTGATGTGCCCCTTCAGTTAAGAACTCCTGCTGTGGAATACCAGTTCTTATTTGTACTTTCATAAAATTAATACAGTCTGTTCCTTCCAGTTTCTCTGGTAAAGTAGAAAATCTCAGATTTTTTGTACATGCTCTATGTTCTAACTCTTTCATTTTTTGAAACAGCTCTTCTTGAAAAGTCTGATACTTAGCAAGCCATTTTTTCATTTCACCCTCTGATTTTTTCAGTTGTATCAGTTCAATTGAAAAGGTAGTTAAAGCTTCTTCTATTTTTTAGCCTTTTGTTATTTAAGTTGATATACTCCTGCAATGTTTCATTTATTTTAATCACCTCTGAGTACATTTGATTTATGTTTCCTCTAAATTACTGGAAGCCTTTTCTTGTACCAAATCTGAAGCGTGAACGTCTTTTTGCTAAACAACTCAGGATTCATCCCAGCCATTGTTTTTCTCTTCACCTTTTCTGATTGATTTTTCTTTCGGGTTTCCTAAATTTCTAATTTTGCTAGCATCCAGACAGTGTACATACTGCTAGTATCTGAATTTTACTCAAGCTGACAATATCACTGCTTCTTATTTCTCAGTTTCTTTTTTTTTACAGAGAGCTCAAAATGAGCTGTTGATCATTGTGAAGTCATTTTGGAAGTCACTACAGGCCTATTATTCTTAGTAGCCCTCTTTGCAAGGCTGTGGCATGTATTAGAGCTGAATTTACAAATATGATACAGGTAGCATTATATCCCTTATTACACACCAGTTTGGCTTTAAAGATTGCAGGTTGTGCCTACTGAAACTGGTTGAGTTTTTCGAAAGGGTTTCCAAGGTCATGGATGAGATGCATCTACTCCATACTACTTATATGTTGCAAAGGTCTTTGACACTATCCCCCAAGACAGCACTACCGATAAACTCTTCCAACTCAATATTAACCCATGTATAATTTATTGTACTGGTAACTGGCTCTCTGACAGAGCCCATACTGTTAAGGTTGTGGGTATTTGCTCTACAGAAAAAAATATCAGTGATGTCTTACAGGGCTTTGTCCTAAGCCTCTTCCTCTTTAGTATATATTCCTGTGACACAAAAACTGATATAAGCAATCTCCACATGCAGCAGTGGGCATCCTAGAGAAGGACTGGGCTTTTATGTAGGACTTTACCTTAATGGAAGTTTTACTACTACTACAACAAACCATGCACAAAATATGCAACATGGCACACAATATGTACTTATTATGCACTGCGAGCAGAATGGCAACTGCTGCATATTTAATGGTGTACAGCTGAGGAATTCTGTTTATTGTGTGTGTTCATGTATGTGCGTGAGTGTGTGTGTGTGTGTGTGTGTGTGTGTGTGCGTGTGTGTGTATATATATATATATATATATATATATATATATATATATATATATATATATATGTGTGTGTGTGTGTATATATACATACATACATACATACATAGTGTGTGAACAATGCACTTCTGAATCATGTTTCAGCTTTCTGCTTTTCATTATTTGTTGGTATACAGTATGGACAGCTTCTTCTAAATCTAAGTTTTGCAGTTCCTCAGTACAATTTACCTATTTCAGTTTGAAGTGTATTGGATTTTAAATGGAAAAAAACACATTTATTAAAGAAAAAAAAGGAAAACTTGCAGTTGTGAAAAAATCTGTCAGCAGTGACCAAGTACATGTTAGACAATGAAAAAAACAATTCAAATTAGTGTTTTGAGCAAAAACACCAATTTTAGTTCTGATACATCTTGTATAACAGCAAGAAGAACAGTAAATATGAAGGGGTATCTGATTTATACCTGAGTGTATGCAGTGTCTGGTGTTGCCTCAAGGGCTGCCCTCATAAAAGGTAGATGTACTAGGAGTAAAGATGAATAATGGTCAATCAGTCAAAGAGACAAGATAACCTATACTACCTGCTACAAGAGCTCACCTTGAGTTAAGATACTAAATACTGCTAGCACACACTGTAATAAAAACAGCACACAGGGAATGTATACAGGTGGGGATAGCAAGGCAGTTAACTCACTTGAGAGGCTCTAAACAAAATTTAGATCCTTACTTTAGTGGTTAAATGAGAAAAAAAATGAAGTTAGACTGAACATTTCTTTCTGCAATAAATTCTCCTAAGTACTCTTCAGCGTATGATCAGAAGTATACTGTATTACTCACTGTTTTACACATCTAATGAAGGCATGCATGCATAATTTTTTCTGCTCAAGATTTCTTACCTTCATTAAACTCAATACTTGTGGAGAAGCATTTAGGAATTTGGTTTCGAGTGGCTCCTGCAAATCAAAAACACGTTTCACAATTTTCCTACTATCTGATTGCACATATTTTCTTTACAATAATTTTTAATACATTTATACAAGTCAGTGGAACAGCTGCAAGGTTTTGTTTTTCTTCTAAGGTCATCATAAAATTTTATTTGGTTAATATGCTTATATGTACATCTATAATAACCATTAGAGATACACACGTGCACATGTGCACGCACAGACAAATATACACACAAAACAGCAAAATAAATATGTATGCTGGGATTAATAAATTATTAGCACACAGCACAGTGAAAATGAGTGCTAATAGTGGCAATGCACTGGGTGTGGGCAATTCAGACTACAGGCTACTCCCACAAGGATTAAAATAGTGAAGGATGCAATAATGACATGGACATAAAGAACTCCAAGCAAATGGGCCACATGGTATAGCAAAAGATGAAACCCAAAATGGCAGACTGATTCAGAAATGTATAAAAAAGGCACGTTGCAAGGTGGCATTTGTTACACCTAGAACTATAGTGTACGGGGGGGAACAATTTTTGGAATAACAGCAACTATAGCTCAGCAGCACATGATAATGGTCATATTCATAGCCAGTGGTCCTAATGCTACATGTGAAGACAGCCACCACCATGCCAGCAAATTGCACAGGAAGTATATGCCATGTATGTAGAGGGCCTGCAGCAGCAATTCCATTCTTGGCTGTGAGCATTTCTAGTTATTTCCTACCTTGAATGGCTTTACTGGTGCATATACACACATGAGTCAGTGTGCTTGTACAGTGCGCAACAAGATGGTCACACATATGGCCACCCACCTCCATTATGTATCTGTGTATTTTTTTATTTTACATTTGTTAACTGGGGGTGTCTGACTGGTCCAGAGACCCTTTTTCAGCAGAGGCCTGGGGAGTAAGGCTCCATACAGAAAGACAGTTACAGATAGATTTAGGTGCTTAAACAGTATCAGAACACATACAGGTTTACAACAGACATTTTTTACATTCATTAATAATAAGAATAATTAAAAAAAAATCATGGCATCAAGTTGTGGTTTGAAACACAATACAATAGTAACATAGTACATTAGATTATTTTTGCAGAAGTATGAATACAACCCAGTAGAGGAAAGTAGACTTTCATTAATTATATAAATTATTACATTGTTTCAAGGCAACCATTTGTAATTAGAACAGAGGTAGTACTAGTTAATGTCTTTGTTTAAGAGTAGTAATTGTTTAGCTTGATTGAGTCAGTATGTGTGAGTAAGAGTGAGAATTTAGTAAAGTAAGATGGGCATAGTATGTGTGTCTTGTGTGATAGCTTTAGCCTGGGGAGCAGTCAGAGCACTGCCAGCTCTGCTTCAGATGTTGCCTGATGAAGTTTTTAAAGGAGGTTTTAGATGATGTGTTTTGTATGCTAATGGGGAGGGTATTCCATTTTTTAGCCACTGTACCACTATATAGAGAGTCTCCAAAGCTATTATTGCTGTTGGTGACTTCTAGTAATAGTTTGCTTGATGATCAAAGAGGCTTTGTGGCTGAGTACTGTTGTACTAGGTTTTTGAGGGCTGGACACTTATTGAGGAAGTAATAAACAGAGTGACAGAGACAGAGCTGATTATAAGTTACTAGGTTGGGCAGTTCAAACCAGTGGAGATGGTGCAAAGCAGTACAGCAATGGCATATTTATGGGCAATTTGCAGCAAAGCAGGCAATTCTGTTGTAGCAGGCTTCCATTTTACTTAGGTTAGTTTTATTGAGATTGGTTAGAATGGGGGATGCACAGGGAAGGGTGGATAGAAGTTGGGAGTGAGCAATGGCGGATCTTGTATTGTTGGTGAGAAACAGTTTAATGCGGTAGAGTGATCCCAGTTTGGCGTGTACCTTTTTTATAGTTAAGTTGAGATGAGTATCAAATTTTTGGTGGCAGTCTATGGTTATTCCTAGTAGCTTAGCCTGTACCACTGGAGTGATTGGAATAGAGTTTGTAGAGTAGACGGTGACCCGATTGCTGTTGGAGTTTTTGTTTGAGCTGGTTATAATTATTCATAGGTTGGTACCAGGCTATCGGCCCTATGGCCTATACAAGCCTAGCCATAACAATTCCCTGGCTATTTCTTCCCACAGTATTTATTTCCCTACCTACCCATTAGCTGTGTTTTCTTAGGATTAAGTATGAGTTGGCCTTTGGTAAGGTAATTTTCTACGTCAGAGAATGCTAACCGAGTTGTATGGTGGAGATATTTTGTGCAGCACAGATTAAAATAGTATCATCTGCATTCTGAATGCTAGATGTATGCTGTGTGGAGGTATGGAGGTAGTTTGTGAAAACTGTGAAAAGTAGGGGTCCCAAGATAGACTCCTGTGGGATTCCTGTAGTTATGGGTAACAGAGGCGAGAGTGAGTTTTCCCATTTCACAGCCTGGTACCCGTCAGTTAAGTAGCTATGGAACCAGGTTAGTGTGTACTTTGAAAGGTCATATTGGTTTAGTTTGTTGATCAGGATTTGGTGGGATACTGTGTCAAATGCTTTGGACATGTCCAAAAGAGAGTTGACACCAGCAGGCCTTTATTTGTGAGTTGGTTAATTGTGTCTGTGAAGGAGAGGAGGGCTGTAGTGGTGCTATGGGTGGGTCTGAAATCATGTTGAGTAGGGGACAGCATATTGTTTTCTAGGAGGTAGTTTAGTACCTTGGTATGAATACATTTTCTAAGATTTTGGCCAGGGGAAAGATTATTCTAATGTGTCTATAGTTATTAAGTTCAGTGGAGGTTCCCCCTTTGTGTATGCGAGTGACATGGAATATTTTCCAGAGTTTGGGAACGTAGTTTTCAGTAATAGATCTATTTATGAGAATGGAGAGTGGGATTGCAATAGCATCTGCTGTGGGTTTTAAGAAATAGCTAGGGAGTAGGTCAGATGCAGTGGATGAGGTTTTTAGTTTGGAGAGCATACTTTTGATAGTGCTGGTGGGGACTATTTTGAGGTTAAAGCATGTATCACTATTGTTTGTGGTGGGAGGGATAGTGAGGTTGGAATTGTCCTGTGATACTAGGGATAGAACTGAGTTTACAAAGTGGGAGTTGAATTGTGTTTCAATGGGAACTTTAGTATCAGGTGTGGTTGGTTTTGGGGGTAGCTGTTTGGATGGGTTTTAGCAACTGGTTTACACTTTTCCAGATTTTTTGGGGATTGTGTCGGTATTTAGTTTGCAAGGTGATATAATAAGATTTTTTTATCTTGCCTAATGCATTTTTTTTGCTCAGTTGCCCAGCTCTCAATAATTGGTTAGGCTTTGTAAGTCTTTGGTTCTTTGGTAGTAGAACCAGGCAGTGTCTCTGGACATGAAGATGAAGATTTGCTTGGTCTCTTTGCCGAGCCAGGGGTTTTGGGAGGTTCTAACCTTGACCTTGCGCAGTGGAGCAACAGTGTCTAGTTATTGTAGAACTACTTTGCTGAAGTAGGCTACAGCCTGGTCTAGTTGGAGGGTTTTTAGAGGGGTCCAGTCACAGTTACAGAGTAAAGTTTTGAGGACTTCGGGAGAGAAAGTTTTTGTGTTTCTTGTGGATTTGTAGGTAGTGGTTTTGCATTGGTTTGTTCTGCTACATATTAGGTACATTAGGTTGTGGTCGCTTAAGCTATCTGGGAGACTGCCTATGTGGGGATACAATCTGGGGTGGTTAGTTAGGGCCCAGTCTAAGATGGATTCCCTTTTAGAGGTTTTATCACATTTAGTGGGAATTTGGACTAGCTGCTGGTAGCCATGGAGATTTATTAGATTACTTGGTGCATCTGATATATAGGTGAAGTAGTCAAGGTTGAGATCCCCTAGAATGAGGGTTTCTTGTGAATATGTAGTAGAGCACCACAATAAGAAGTCTTCAAAGCTAGCAGGTGTATTGCCAGGTGGGATATGGATGGCAATGATAGTGATGGATTTCTTGGGGTTTAGTTGGAGTTGTGAGATAACTATGTCCCAATTATTGGGAGATGGGTAGGAGTTGGGAATGGTGAGCAGAATTAAGATGTACCTGTACAGTATGGCAGATCCACCTCCCTTTACGAAGGAGTCTATCTTGTCTAATAAAGTTATAGCCGGCTGAGAGAAATTCTGAGTCAGGAATGTTTTTATTTAGCCAGGTTTCTGTTATGGCAACTATATCTGGAGAGTACTGAGCTATTGTGGCTTGGAGTTCAGGTATTTTGTATGAGTATAACATCTGTGCTAGTCTACTGTACAACTACGATTTCCTGCTAACGCATGCATAATTATTTTTTCCATTATGTCATCCTTATGCAGGTTCAGTTGTGAAGGATATGAGGCCATGCTCAACTTGGTTTGCACAGACAGAAGCCTCTGGCACTCGGTCACCAGTGGCTGCTTCTCAGTAGATGAATAATAGCTCCCCTGTTGAAGGTGACCAGGAGGCTTCACTTGTGTGCTCCATGGTTGCTTCTGTTTGCTTCTTGGGGGTGGGGGTGGGGTAAAGCCTGCTCTTCTCCAAAAGAGGCCCAGACTGGTCTGGTCTAGTCTCCCAGTATCAGCTGTGGAGGCTGGTTGCAGCTGTGGTGCTGAGACAGGCAAATCACATCCATTAAGCCACTGTAGGAGCAAGTGGTCCATAACACTGGTTGTCAGGGCAACTGATACATAGGTTTGTTGCCCCTGTGCCATGATGTGATCCTACCCTGTCCCCCTCCTGGATGCTTTTCTTTGCTTATGTGTTATTCTCTATTCAGTTTTCAAAATGTAACTTTTCGCATCATTATGTCCTTCCACTGTCCTCCCAGGATTTGTATGTATAACTCTCCTATCAGTATGAGTATGTGTTTTTTGTTTATTAGCCTTTCTCTCTCTCCTCTACAACCTTCCCCACTACTTTAGCACATATGATTACTTTTTATGTCTGAAAAAGGGGCTCTTCTGCACCAAAAAAAATTAGCCCTTCATGTGTTGTAGTCACTCTTGTATCCTTCCCTCTGCTAGCTGTTCTCCCTTTTCTTACTTTCCTATGTACCACATTCCTTCTCTATTTACGTGATGAACAGCAGCACTTTGATGTGTATACCCACAGTGGTCTATATGATGGCTGCTTTGCTGTCCTTCATGTGCCGGATGAGTGTGACATGCAGCTAGCTACATTACACATTTGACTAGACATTGAGAAGGCCACATTATCCTTTCTTCCTTCTTTGTGATGCATGTCATGTTGGTCATATGCCCTGCTGTTACTCTATTCTAGCCATCAGGTAGCCTTGTATTCCTGCCATTAACACTGTGCTTCTCTTTATTTATATGGCCCTTTAGTCAGCCTGCTGGTAGTACACAATGCCTAATACATGTTTGATTAGATATGTGGCTCACTGAACAGCGACCCCTTGGAAATAAGAGCTATGTATGTCCAGGTGTCTCAGCCATAACATTTACCTACTTATTACTTATATATATTTTGTGTGGGCCACTGCTTGACAGTGGATCAGTTTCACTTTTCACAAGCAGTAAATCTTGCTATTTTCACACATGAACTGGTGAATACAAACACACACACACACACACACGCACACACACGCACACGCACACACACACACACACACACACACACACACACACAAATGCTTGAGTGAGTGCACGCATTGATCTGTGCATAGGTCAAAAGGGGCTTGGTTTACTTTGCAGTATCAATAAGAAAAAAAAAAATAAGAAAAACACTGGCATTACAAATTTTGCTATGCTTACCATAACATCAGGGACTGGAATAGTTACACCACTGAAGAAAAGATTTGAACTAAAAATCTGCTGGTGACGAGGAATCAGATCACCTGTGGAAGAAAACCAGAGCTATAACTAGAGCAATAATGTAATATAGTTGGCAAACGGCATCAAGCATTAACAGCTGAAAAAGCTAGCAGCAAAGATGGAAATAAATGATGAAATAAAAATCACACCAGCTACTAGGATTAACAGTACGGACGTATAACAACCAAGAAATGTGATAAAAATAATAAAAACCCACTCGTACTGAAACATGTTCTAGTAATGGTTGCTCATCGTGTTAAAATCATGTCTTAGAAATGTGTATACATTTACATAAGGCTACTGATTGCGTTATCCAATAACTACTATGCATGCGATATAACAGCAGTAGCAACAGAAAAACATCCTTTGTTGAGCTATTGTCTAAAGACTGATTATGTCCATACCCCTTAAACCAGTCCTCAGGGTAGACATCTTTACATGTAACTGATTTATTATATTTTCTTACGTGAATATGTAGTCAGGGGAATGCTTTATGTATACAATATGTCGTAGTTAGTATGATGGATAAATTATTATAAAACAAAAAAGGGAGGGTTGGCAGAAATATAATATGACCTATTATAGAAAATCATTAGGCAAAATTATAAAGTACCCCTGTTTTTATTACATATGTCTATTATACATATATTAAGCTAACAAGCATGCCTTTAGCTAGATGTTTGTACAGGCTTGAAATATACTCATTCAGTTTTCATGACAGGTATCTCTGATGTAGTCTCATTTTCATGTACTTATGTAATTTAATAATATACATCATTTTATATTAAACATAGATTAGCTTTTAGACAATAGCTCAACAAAGGATGTTTTTCTGTAGCTATTGCTGTTACATTGCATGCATAGTAGATATTAGATAACGCGATCAGTAGCCTTATGTAAATATATACACATTTCTAAGACATGATTTTATGATGATAAGCAACCATTACTAGAACGTGATTGTAAATCGACTAGTAGGCATGACTTAATTGTGTGATGTAAAAAGGTGTATGATCTTCTAGCGTGAGCATAATTTTTAAGCATTTATATTTATGTTTCAGCTACAGCACACAGCATATATTATATATAAGGCTATGTTTTTAATTAGAGAATGATATACTCAAGTGGGTTTGATTAGAATTTGAAAAGGTTCTGCCAATTAATTTTTTTTTATATTTATGGTTTATATTTAATGTTATCTGGTTATTGTGAGCAGTAGTTCAATGATATACCTTTAAGAAAAGAGCTTGCACAGGAATCAGTTACATTGTTACGGATGATGACAGAGGTAACTTAATTGTTACCTAGTTTTTATTGGTGTTTATTTTTTAAAGAAGCAGGACGGTATACCTGCAAAAGTGCTTACCTGTTTTTGAATAATAACATTTTATACCCTGGCCATGTTTCAGTACGAGTACGTTTTTATTATTTTTATTGCATTTGGAAATAAATGATGCCCGAAGCCTGTTTTCAAAATATATGTTCATGAAAGATGACACTGGCTACTTTACACAGACACGTTAACACAGACTTCTGAGTCATGAAAGTCAGCTGTATCCCAGTAACTTAAGTCTGATTCCCATCTCTGGCTGCATTCTCTGTAGTAACGCACTTGACAAGGCAAATCCTCCCAATTCTACCATGAAAAGGAGCACTAGAGTCTATTTTGTCTAGTCCAGTTAGCAAAGGATAATATAATAAATTATTTTTTTTAATAATGCATCTACTCTTTGTTTTTTGCAGTTTTCTTCCCTCCTTCCACACAGAAATTAATAGAAAATCCATTTACATCAAATCCAGAGGTGTTACTGAGATGATCCTGTCTAAAGGTTTCATTGCTAATGCTTAGGTATGGTGTTTTTCAAAGTTTTAGCAGTCATATTAGAAAGAACATCTTATTTACACTGCTTAACATACCGCACACAAAGCTCCTTGGAGTAATCATCACCGATCAACTTAAATTTGACCTCCATGTTCACTACTGTATAAAGAAAACCCACCAAAAGCTCGGCTTACTATATAGAAACAAAAGGTTCCTTGCCCCCAACTCCAGAATCTCACATGCCCAGGCTTATCTTCTCCCTAACATCTTCTACAGCTCTCAAATCCTTACTAACTTACAGTTCTCACTACTATCCAAACTCGAAACCACAAACAACAGAGTAGCTAGATTTGCAGCTAACCTGCCAGCAAAATCAACCCACTGTCTTGCTCTCCAAACACTCAGCTGGCTAGAGTTTCCTAACCAACTCTTATTTACTCAACTTTTTCATCTACACTATCTTGAACAAGCCTTCCTCCTGTCCTAGTATATCCTGCCTTGTCTCCCTCTATAACCCACCATGCTCCCTCAGAAGCTCAGACCAATGTCTTTTACAGATTCATAAACCTAAAAAATCATTTGGACAAAACCTCTACAGCTACCTATACAGTTACCTATACAGCACCTGGAGATGTCATTGCAATCATCCCACTTGAAATCCTCCTTTATTCTTCTCCCTCCCTCACTTTCCTTCCTACTTCTTCCCTCCCTACAATTATGCTGTCTGTTCTAACTTCCTGGTATTACTATGAGAATCAACTACTACCTCTCCAATTCCTGCCCCCTGTAACCTGATACTATTTCCTTTTCTTTCTTCTACCCTTCTCTCTTATCTCCCCTCACACTGTAACTTGTCTAACCACTGCTAACATTTCCATACAAGAGCACCATTAACAAATATTTAGCATTTTTAACACTGTGTTTTATCACCCTATTCAATACTTACTACTTATTTCAAATGCCTCATTTTCTGAGACCTCTCACTTGTACTGTAATTTA
Source organism: Protopterus annectens (assembly GCF_019279795.1). Taxonomy (NCBI): domain Eukaryota; kingdom Metazoa; phylum Chordata; order Ceratodontiformes; family Protopteridae; genus Protopterus; species Protopterus annectens. The sequence goes on from NC_056725.1 coordinate 680,355,833, forward strand.
ACATCAGTTTAAACCTTTTTGTATAAATGTTTTATTGGATTTACTTGAATAATATGTACTGTAAGTTTTGTACTTCCATAATTTATACTGTGAATTTTTTTAACTTGCATACTTTGCAATGTGGAGTTTTTCTCCCTGAGCTTCCGCTGAAAAAGGGCACAAGCTTAGTCAGACTATCCGGGTCAACAAATGTCAAAATAAATTAATAAAAGTGCATGCTACTCTACACAGCCATGTAAAAGTATACATATAATGTAGTCAGTGACCTGCTTGGACAGACAGTTACTGTATCTCTAAAACCAAAAAACAGTGCAGCCAAGCAATGGTGTAATAAAAACAAAATAACAAAAAAATACACCAAAAAGCATGAGGTGGACTCAAAATAAAGTTTTTAGCATAGTTAAAGTTTATTAGTCACTATTCGTCAGTAAGACTTCCTCAGAAAAAACACACACACTCCAGTGCTAAATAGTTACAAGGAAGAATTAAACCAATCAGCTCTTGCCACTAATTAAGTAATAACCGGGTACAAATTAACCCTTAAAAAACTTCTGTTAGACTTCTAAAAAATTGGTTGAAATATAAAACTAAAAGTTTCCAATAGTAACTTTTCTGTTTTTTAAAAAACACAATGTTAACAGTGTCATTTAAACCAGGTAAAATGTAGGATGCAAGATGAAATTGCCATTCAGCTTCTCTCTGTTCAACAACATTCTTATAATTCCCTCCCCTTGGGTCCTGGCTAACAACTTCTATAACAGAAAAAGTAATTTTTTCAGTACTTGCGTATTATCGCAACCACATCTACCTTTACTTACGTATTATCGCAACCACTTTTTCAACAGAAGAAATGGCTGTTTTTGAAAGCCGTACTCCTGCCAATAAGTTAGAGCTTGTCGTGCAACATGTAGGATTTCCATAAAGAAGTGCCGCTTTCGACATGTCAAAGGTAGGAGTACATCTGTGGCCATGTGAAACAGTAAGAAGCTTATATGCTTCTTTGGGGGTTTACAGCTGTCAGCATCACTGTGGTGGAGTCAGAGTTTTTCTTTTCCGAAATGACAGCTTACAAGTGTTACCGACAGTGAAGCTTTTCAACAATCCTGCCTTGTGGTAGGAAACCACACATTTTATGCGGAGAACAGCACCCAGACAAACAAAATAAGATATGACACAAAAACTTGGCCATTCTGAGAAGAGCTGGAGAGTTGACAGGAGTGGCGGCACTCCTGTCTTACTTGTAATGCGGTAGTACTTAACGATTCTGAAACATACTGTGTACCTCCACTGATTTTGACATAGTTTTGGACCATTTGTGTACATTAAAAACGTTTTCTGTCCTACGTATTTCTGCCAGTCTTGTCACTATTTATATATATTCTGAGTGTTTTTCGAACATTTGTCGACACAACTACGGCTTAGTAAACAGCCGTTTCTCTTCCTCCACATGTGGTTGCGATAATACTCAAGTACCTTTTTTTCTAGTTAGCACAATCCAGGGAATGCTTGTACAAGACATTGTTCGAATTTTTGCTTTTTATATATACTGGTGTTCCTAGATTCTCTTCCTCAGACTCCTTGTGGTCATTCCAACATAAAAAGGTGAACAAGATGAACACACAGCAATGTAGACTATACCAGTTATACCACAATCTAATCTGCCAGGAACTTGAATAGTAAGATCTAAATGTGCAAGAGAGACAAAGGGACCTTCATTTATGAACCTGCATGCTCTACACCCCAAACATTTGAACATACTCACATTACTCTGGCAGGAGGGACTTAACTTCCATTTTTTGTTATTTTCCAGCATTTGTTTAATGCTGGAATTTTTCTTATAGACAAAAGACGGACCATCCCCCAACACCTTCACAACGTCATTGTTGCCTGAAATAACTTTCTAATTGTCAATGATGATTTTGCATATGCCATTGCTGTCCGTAATCATATTCAAACAAAACCTAGGCCCTACCTCTTACCCATCGTTACTCCCCTTACCATTTTCAGGGTCATTTTTCTTAAAAAAACTTTAGTTAAAATGGGAGGAAATCAGCATCGCTCCTGGAAATTTTTTCTTGAGCTGCTTTACTTAATATTTCAACAGGATATCCCCTTTCCAAAAATAAGTCCTTTATAAATTTTACTTCCATAAGAAAAACACTGTCATACGAGATGCTTTGATAAAATGCCCCCATGGAATGTTCTTTTTCATAAAAATAGGATGACTACTTTTAAAATGCAAACCAAAAAATATGACCAGGAGACAGTGGAGACCAAAGTAAATATATAAAGTGTAGCAACAGACCGGTTTCGGCTTGTATTTAGCACAAAGCCTTTATGAATGTGAAAAAAACATAAAAAATACACCCCATTTATAGTGTGTCATCAATCCTAAAGCCAATCACAGATGTTCATTTAACCCAGGAGCAAAGAGCCCTCCCAGTTTAATTATCCATTTTTTCTCCTTGACATTGAGCAATTCATGCCAACCAGTTTTATTTGGTTGCATCCCTGTAATTTTATCTATGATTGTAAATCGAAAGCTTGCAGTCTTGTGTATTAAAGTATGCTTATATAGAGCGTTAGTGTCACGCTGGTTCCTAATTTCACTCATATGCTTAGAAATTCTGTGTCTCACCGCCCTGGACGTCTGTCCAACATAAAAGGCTGAACATTGACACGTTGCTAAATAAACAACCCATTCCGAGCTACAGTTGGTGAAAAAAGGAATCTCGAATACCATGCTACTATTCTTACTACTGAAGCACATAGTTTTCAGCATTCTACAGCAGTGCCTACAATGTCCACATGGGTGGCTCCCCTTGACAAACCCACCTTCAATGGTACTTTGTTTTTTTCTCACTAGACATATGACAACTATGTTTGTAGTGATTAAAATATGATGCTAAATTTTTCCAGTTTCTGTATGAGAAACTACACCTAACCCTAAGGACCTCTGATAGTTTATTTTCTGCCATAAGAATATTCCAATTCAGACTTACACTATCAATAAGTACCCCTGTATTCCTCCCATATGTGGTCACAAACCTAAGTTTTGGTGTGGTGTCAGAATCCTTCTGTTTATATTGCAAAAGTTCATCCCTCTTAATCTCATTGACCACATTTAGTGCTTGTGTGATATGTCCTGTTGGATAACCTCTTTCCTTAAACCTGTTGGTTAGGTCATCTCAAAAATGCAAATATGTATCTTCGGCTGAGCATATACGTTTTACCCTCATATACTGTGATTTAGGGATATTTTTGCATATATGAGGAGGATGATAACTGGAGGCATGGAGGAGAGAGTTATATTCGGGGAATTTTCTGTATACTTCAGTGGTGAGAGTATTATCCGGGGCCCTGATGATCATTACATCCAGAAAAGAGATCCTATTCTGGTGGCAGTTCACCGTGAATTCGATCTCCCACTTATTTTCATTAAGATATTCAACAAATTCCCCAAGATATTCCTCATCTGACCTCCATACCATCCAGCAATCATCCAGATATCTTCTCCATATATCAGTTTGATCAATATATAGATTATGAGATTGATCATACAAAATTTGTTCCTCAATATATGCCATAAAGATATCCGCATATATGGGGGCAAATGAGGCACTCACTGCTGTCCCTTTGATCTGTAAGTAACATGCCTCACGATAGAAAAACACATTTTTGGTTAATACATGCTCAGCCAAACCAAGAAGAAGAGTAATAAAACCTGGTCGGTACAATTCTGACCTATATAGCCAGTATTCAAGGGCCTCAAGCCCTGCCCAGTGTGGAATATTCATGTATAAAGCTTTAACATCTAGTGTACAAAGCCACCAACCAGGTTCAAGTTGTATTTCTGAGATGACCTGTAAAAATTCTGTGGTATCCTTAAGTCTGGATCTAACCCACACAAGCAAAGGTTTCAAATACTTGGTCAGATATTGCGACAAAGGCTCCGTCAAAGAGCCCCTTCGAGAGACAATCGGTCTACCAGGAGGGCAATATAGATTTTTGTGAATTTTAGGCAGGAAATAAATATATTGGTCCCTGGGGTCTACAATTGTGAGTTGTTTTTTAATCCTATCAGTAATGATTCCTTCCTCCACAGCTAATGTGAGGAAGTCATCAATTTATTTTTGAAAAATATTTGTGGAATTATAATCCAATTTTAGATAGTACCTATGATATTCCATTGTTTATTTGCTTCCAAGTTGCATTGATCCCAATTTTGAACAGCCACAGCTCCTCCTTTGTCCGCCCTTAGAATCACAATATTATGATTTTCAGACAACTTAGAAATAACTGACATCTCCTGTTTAGTAACATTACTGGACTTAACCTGAAAACAACCAGTTTGAAAATGCAAATCCTTTAAAGTAGAATTTTGGAATGATAATACATTGTGATTAATGGGCGGAACAAAAGAGGACTTATGGTATCTAAACTGATCAACTTCACATGATTCTGCATCCGACTGAAAAAATTATCTCAAATTGAGAATTCGACAAAAATCAACATCTTTTGCAAAAGATTCTTCAGACACATAAAACCCAGGAATGTATGTTAAACATTTATTTAGACTGTTCCTCTCTACAGAGGAGAGGGGATAGGAAGAAATATTTAATACATTATCATTTTTTACTTCTGTACAAATTTGTGAAGCAAACCCTCTATGTTCTCTACATTTCCTATACTTCCTACCCCCCTTCTCCTTCTGGGTTTAACTGCATAGAATCATTGGAATTTCTACGTTTCTGTGCTGGTGAGCCTGTGGAAGAGAGGGTCTCATTATCCAGCCCCGAAGAGGAGTCATCCCCTGAAGTATCTGATACCCCAGTTCTCCTAAGGATAGACCTTGGATGTTTTCTACTAGTGAGATATTTATTGGTAAATCTAACATGTTTCTCTTTATTCCTGGAAAAGGGGTCCTCATGTTCATTGTCCAAAACATCCCTAAGAAACTTTTTCTTTTTCCTATCTCGCAGCTGAGTTTCCAAATTGGTCAGTTCCATGTTTAGTTTATTGAGACAAACTGAATTATTTTGTTGTCCCTCAAATTCTTTAATACGTCCAGTAATCTCATTGATGGCGCCCACTTCAGCATGAATGGTTCTGTCATAGAATCCACATAAAATTTCTACAAAATGCATAGTAGCTGTTTGTTGGGCTTCCTTCCATTGCTGATAAAGCAATTCATCTGGGCCGCTGACCATAGGCTGAACCCTAACTCTCAAGCCCCTAGGTGTTATTCCTTTAGCCATATTGGCTTTAAATAACTTATAATGCCACACATTATTCCTCATTGATCTCACATGTTTTGTTAGTGTGGCAAAAAGCCCTTCAAAAGTATCATTAACTTTAACACCAGACACTCCTTGCTCTGATCCTAGTTCATTCCCTATACCAAAACAGATAGGTCATCCCTATCCGAAGACAACCCATTAATTAAATTAGAAATATCCATTCTATAGGATGGGGAAGTTTTGACCAAACATATAAAGGGGGCAATGTCAAACCTGGTGTAATATATTGACATGGACCAGCCTATAAAGAAAATCATTTTATGACAATAATGCCTTAATAAAGACATGCATATTGAGCCTTACTGTGTCCATTAATTAGTTCCAGTTTGAGTCCACTATTTGTATCAGTAACTTCACTTTGAGACTTAATTTTATATTTTATAATAAGCCAATCAATATATAGGGGCAATATCAAACCTGGTTAAAAATATTGGAAAATAACAGCCTAGGTTAAAAAAAAAAACACTGAAATAATCAAATAAAATTCGAACTCCAAAGTTAGCTGTGTCCATTGTTTCCAGTTTGAGCCCCCCGTTGAAACCATACATATACATTCATTCTTCCCCTTCCCAAAGGATGAGAAAAATCAAAGGTATTCAATATTACTAAATTGGTATATTGGGAATAAACCAATCAGAGCAGAGGTAGTATAACAAATAATGATTCAGCAAAGCAAGGGCCAGCGGCACCAGAAAAAATGTGGAAGAATTAAATATACAAAAAGACTACTAGATCCCAGAGAACATAAGTGGCCCAGAACCAAAGGCCCAGAACCAAACTGAAGCCACAAATATGCACCCATTAATCAAAATCAAGGGTGCCAACAATGATTTTTGCCCCATAAATTACAAGGCCTGGCCCATTAAGAATACAAATAAAAAATATTGTTATAAATGTCATTAACCCAATAAGGGTATATTAAAATGAAACTTAAACAGCAGACAATATTAATGTGCATAAACACTCCACTATTATGTATCTCTAACCCAACTTCACTAGGGAACCCCACAGCAAAAAACACACTATTTTTACAACATTACAATTATATAAATATGAGTCATAAGTAACACTCCACAATGATTCTGTGGTAGAAAACCAACAGACTACACTCCAATGTAACACTTATGATGTTATTTGACCAAAATTGGAGCATATGTAACATAAACACTTTAATACTCCATAGGCAAATTGCTTTTTTCAATGTATATATTACTCATGTGTACAGCCTAGTCGTAGAAATGCCCCATAAGTCTTTTATATTTGTTGAAAATGTTGTTGAAAATGTAGTCCAAGCACTGACCACAATGCTCGTATCTTAAGACAATCAGAAATACTATATGTAATAGGTACACCATTTAAATTGCCTAATAGATGCCCCCTTGTTGGGACAACTCATAAGGCTTTTTTGTTTCAAAATAAACATATCATTTTAAACGCCAAAGTGAATCATTAATGAAATCATAGAGTTGAGCCCCACCAATGTGTATATAAACCCAATATAGTTGTAAGATGTACTAGTACACATAGACAGAGAAAAAACATATAGGCATCAATGGTAATAACCCATCCACGTAATGCTGGTAAAGTTATAAATGCTGAACAACTCCCAATTCAAAAGCATAATATCCCTTGTTCAAAAGACACTAAATAAAGGCACCCTTCATAAAACATATAGTTTTGTATCTCACAAGCGTTATTTCTGTTGACCCTTAGTGTCCGGAAACTATTCCCATACAGAAAACCTTCATTAAGAAGGCCTAGTGTCCTGGAGTCAAAATGCTATGTAGAAACACCTCACACAAGCCACTACAATTGTTATAGCAAAAATAAACACTTCATAAAGAAAACTTTAAGCGCCAAAATAAATCATTAGTGAAATCACGAAGTTGAACCCTACCAATATATATATATACCCTATACAGTTATAGAGTATATTATTACACATTGACAAAAGAAAAAACATATAAACATTAATGGTAAAGTCTCTTCCACATTATACTGGTAAAGTTGCGAATGCTGAACAATTCCCAATACAATAGCATAATATCCCTTGTTCAGAAGACGATAAATAAATGCGCCCTTCTTTAAGGTATACAGTTTAGTGCCCCCACAAGTGTTATTTCTGTTGATCCTTAATGTCCAGAGACTGTTCGCATACAGAAAACCTTCAATAAGAAGGCCTAATGCCCCGGAATAAAAACACTGAGTAGAAACATCTCGCACAAGTCACTGCAATTATAATAGCTCCATTTACGTTATTTTAGTTTACCCATAATGTCAAGAAAAAAGTCTAAAAACCTTAACTTCATAAAGTGTAACTTAGAATATACTGTTGACATCCTACCTCGGAAAACCAAAAGCTGCAACTGTTTGTTCAGATGCAGAACGCCAAGCCAAAGGATAATTAACTAAGCACTCTTGATGAAGAAAAAAAAAGGTAAAACACCTGGGTATAGCATGTTGATCGAATCAGACCGATGATCATAAATAGCAATTATAACGAGTAGACATACTCCTCTCCTCCACAGGCCCACAGCAGAGAAACAAATTCAACAACTGTCCCAAAGAAAGCCTCTGCAAGTAAGGCATCTGCAGGGTCCTAAAACACTACTATAAACCAAAAAATATGACCAGCAGATAGTGGAGACCAAAGTAAATATATAAAGTGTAGCAACAGACCGGTTTTGGCTTCTATTTATCACAAAGCCTTTATCAATGTAAAAAAAAACATAAAAAATACACCCCATTTATAGTGTGTCATCAGTCCTAAAGCCAATCACAGATGTTCATTTAACCCAGGAGCAAAGAGCCCTCCCAGTTTAATTATCCATTTTTTCTCCTTGACACTGAGACAATTCATGCCATCCAGTTTTATTTGGTTGCATCCCTGTAATTTTATCTATGATTGTAAATTGAAAGCTTGCAGTCTTGTGTATTAAAGTATGCTTATATAGAACTGGATGGCATGAATTGCTCAATGTCAAGGAGAAAAAATGGATAATTAAACTGGGAGGGCTCTTTGCTCCTGGGTTAAATGAACAACTGAGTGGCTTTAGGATTGATGACACACTATAAATGGGGTGTATTTTTTATGTTTTTTCACATTGATAAAGGATTTGTGATAAATACAAGCCGAAACCGGTCTGTTGCTACACTTTATATATTTACTTTGGTCTCCACTTTCTGCTGATCATATTTTTTGGTTTACAATAGTGTTTTAGGACCCTGCAGACGCCTTACTTGCAGAGGCTTTCTTCGGGACAGTTGCTGAATTTGTTTCTCTGCTGTGGGCCTGTGGAGGAGAGGAGTATGTCTACTCGTTATAATTGCTATTAATGATCATCGGTCCGGTTCAACATGATATACCCAGGTGTTTTACCTTCTTTTTTCTTCATCAAGAGTGCTTAGTTAATTATCCTTTGATTTGGCGTTCTGCATCTGAACAAACAGTTGTAGCTTTCGGTTTTCCGAGGTAGGATGCCAACAGTATACTCTAAGTTACACTTTATGGAGTTAAGGGTTTTACACTTTTTTCTTGACATTATGGGCAAACTAAAATAACGTAAATGGAGCTATTATAATTGCAGTGACTTGTGCGAGATGTTTCTACACAGCGTTTTGATTCCGGGACATTAGGCCTTCTTATTGAAGGTTTTCTGTATACGAACAGTCTCCGGACATTAAGGATCAACAGAAATAATGCTTGTATGGATACTAAACTGTAAACCTTAAAGAAGGGCGCATTTACTTATCATCTTCTGAACAAGGGATATTATGCTGTTGTATTGGGAATTGTTCAGCATTCGCAACATTACCAGTATAATGTAGAAGAGACTTTACCATTAATGTTCATATGTTTTTTCTTTGTCACTGTGCAATAATATACTCTATAACTGTATAGGTATATACATATATTGGTAGGGTTCAACTTCGTGATTTCACTAATGATTTATTTTGGCGCTTAAAGTTTCTTTATGAAGTGTTTATTTTTGCTATAACAATTGTAGTGGCTTGTGTGAGGTGTTTCTACATAGCGTTTTGACTCCAGGACACTAGGCCTTCTTAATGAAGGTTTTTTGTATGGGAATAGTTTCCGGACACTAAGGGTCAACAGAAATAACGCTTGTGAGATACAAAACTATATGTTTTATGAAGGGCGCCTTTATTTAGTGTCTTTTGAACAAGGGATATTATGCTTTTGAACTGGGAGTTGTTCAGCATTTATAACTTTACCAGCATTACGTGAATGGGTTATTACCATTGATGCCTATATGTTTTTTCTCTGTCTATGTGTATTAGTACATCTTATAACTATATTGGGTTTATATACACATTGGTGGGCTCAGCTCTATGATTTCATTAATGATTCACTTTGGCGTTTAAAATGATGTATTTATTTTGAAACAAAAAAGTCTTATGAGTTGTCCCAACAAGGGGGCATCTATTAGACAATTTAAATGGTGTACCAATTACATACAGTATTTCTGATTGTCTTAAGATATGAGCATTGTGGTCAGGGCTCGGACTACATTTTCAACAAATATAAAAGACTTATGGGGCAATTCTATGACTGGGCTATACACGGGTGATATATACATTGAAAAAAGCAATTTGCCTATGGAGTATTAAAGTGTTTATGTTACATATGCTCCAATTTTGGTCAAATAACATCATAAGTGCTACATTGGAGTGTAGTCTGTTGGTTTTCTGCCACAGAATCATTGTGGAGTGTTACTTATGACTCATATTTATATAATTGTAATGTTGTAAAAATAGTGTTTTTTTTTTCTCTGGGGTTCCCTAGTGAAGTTGGGTTAGAGATACATAATAGTGGAGTGTTTATGCACATTAATACTGTCTGCTGTTTAAGTTTCATTTTAATATACCCTTATTGGGTTAATGACATTTATAACAATATTTTTATTTGTATTCTTAATGGGCCAGGCCTTGTAATTTATGGGGCAAAAATCATTGTTGGCACCCTTGATTTTGATTAATGGGTGCATATTTGTGGCTTCAGTTTGGTTCTGGGCCACTTATGTTCTCTGGGATCTAGTAGTCTTTTTGTATATTTAATTCTTCCACATTTTTACTGGTGCCACTGGCCCTTGCTTTGCTGAACCATTATTTGTTATACTACCTCTGTTCTGATTGGTTTATTCCCAATATACCAATTTAGCAATATTGAATACCTTTGATTTTTCCCATCCTTTGGGAAGGGTAATAATGAATGTATATGTATTGTTTCAGTGGGGGGCTCAAACTGGAAACAATGGACACAGCTAACTTTGGAGTTAGAATTTTATCTGATTATTTCGGTGTTTTTTTTTTTAACATAGGCTGTTATTATCCAAGATTTTTTAACCAGGTTTGATATTGTCCCTATATATTGATTGACTTATTATAAAATATAAAATTAAGTCTCAAAGTGAAGTTACTGATACAAATAGTGGACTCAAACTGGAACTAGTTAAAGGACACAGTAAGGTTCAATATATGTCTTTATTAAGGCATTATTGTCATAAAATAATTTTCTTTATAGGCTGGTCCATGTCAATATATTACACCGAGTTTGATATTGCCCCCTTTATATGATTGGTCAATACTTCCCCATCCTATAGAATGGATATTTCTAATTTAATTAATGGGTTGTCTTCGGATAGGGATGACCTATCTGTTTTTGTTATAGGGAATGAACTAGGATCAGAGCAAGGAGTGTCTGGTGTTAAAGTTAATGATACTTTTGAAGGGCTTTTTGTCACACTAACAAAACATATGAGATCAATGAGGAATAATGTGTGGCATTATAAGCTATTTAAAGCCTATATGGCTAAAGGAATAACACCTAGGGGCTTGAGAGTTAGGGTTCAGCCTATGGTCAGCGGCCCAGATGAATTGCTTTATCAGCAATGGAAGAAAGCCCAAGAAACAGCTACTATGCATTTTGTAGAAATTTTATGTGGATTCTATGACAGAACCATTGATGCTGAAATGGGTGCCATCAATGAGATTACTGGATGTATTAAAGAATTTGAGGGACAACAAAATTATTCAGTTTGTCTCAATAAACTAAACATGGAACTGACCAATTTGGAAACTCAGCTGCGAGATAGGAAAAAGAAAAAGTTTCTTAGGGATGTTTTGGACAATGAACAAGAGGACCCATTTTCCAGGAATAAAGAGAAACATGTTAGATTTACCAATAAAAATCTCACTAGTAGAAAACGTCCAAGGTCCATCCTTAAGAGAACTGGGGTATCAGATACTTCAGGGGATGACTCCTCTTTGGGGCTGGATAATGAGACCCTCTCTTCCACAGGCTCACCAGCACAGAAACGTAGAAATTCCAATGATTCTATGCAGTTAAACCCAGAAGGAGGAGGGGGTAGGAAGCATAGGAAATGTAGAGAATTAGAAGTTATGTACTCACCATAACGTTCCATCTGAGTAGGTATCTTCATTTGTCTGCAACCTTTGGGATACGGATCCGATCTCGGATCCGAGCCGGCAACTTTTACCACAGCATAGATCTGAGCTCCTAGCTCCTCCCTTTACCCATAATCCCCTGCCAACCATAACTGACCTCAGATCAAGTTTGCCCGATATAAGCAATGTAAAGGTGCCCCGGAAGGGGCTAATCCAAGACAGATCCTAAAGGTCAGGGGGAAGGAGGGGGGGATGGTTGCAGACAAATGAAGATACCTACTCAGAGGGAATGTTATGGTGAGTACATAACTTCTAAATCTGAAGTAGGAACTTCATTTGTCAGCAACCTTTGGGACACAGTCCCCAGCTACCTGAATCCTGGGTGGCCTTTATGGAAGAACATTCCGGAGCACTGCAGAGTCAAAGGACGCCCTACCTCTGGAGACAACATCCAGTTTGTAATGGCTGATAAAGGTATGAGATGAGGCCCAAGTGGCTGCGGAACAAATATCATCTAAGGGAACCCTAGATTTAAAAGCCGCCGAAGCAGCTACGGCCCTAGTAGAATAAGCTCGAACCCCTTGAGGTGCAGGCCTTCCCGAACTCTGGTATGCTAAGAGGATACAATTAGCTATCCACCGTGATAGTGTAACTTTAGAGATTGACTTGCCTAAACTTGTTTTGGCAAAGGAGACAAACAACTGGTCAGATTGCCTATGACCAGCAGTTCGATGAGTATAAAAACGTAATTGTCTGTGCACATCCAAGGAATGCAGTTTATATTCTCCTTTGTTCTGGTAATGGGGAAAGAACACGGGAAGATTAATGGATTGATTAATATTAGCTTCTGAAGACACCTTAGGCAGAAAGGACGGATTGATCCTGAGGTAAACTCTACCTGGATGGAAAGATAAATAAGGCGGCTTAACACATAGAGCCTGAAGTTCAGAAACCCTTTTAGCTGACGTAATGGCCACTAAGAAGGCCGTTTTCCAAGAGAGATATTTAAGATCAACCGTGGCCGCCGGCTCGAAAGGGGGGCTAGTCAAGGCTTGGAGAACCAAAGACAAATCCCAAGAGGGTACTACCTCCCTGACTGGAGGTCTGAGAAGGAAAGTACCCTTGAGGAAAGCATTACAAAGCTTAGCAGTCATCAGAGGGCCAGATTCATGCCCTACATGATAATGCGAAATCGCTGCCAGTTGTACCTTGACTGTAGAGCAGCTAGCCCCTTGATGAAAAAGGGTAGTTAAGAACTCCAAAACCGACGGGAGAGGCGCCGTGAAAGGATCCAAGTGATGGTGCTCCGCCCAGATTGAAAAACGTTTCCACTTGCTTCGGTAGACTCTTCTGGTGGAAGGTTTATGTGCTGCTACTAGGATGGCTTTGACTAGTGAGGAGATTCCGGGAGTCCTAATCAGGAGTGGAACTGGAGCAACCAAGCCGTCAGCTTGAGGTTGACCAGGTTGGGGGCCTGGAGACCCAGAGGGTGGGTAATGAGATCCGGGAGTGGATCCAGAATCCATGATGGATGAATTAGGTGAGACCACAGGTACGGGAACCATGTTTGACGAGGCCAGAATGGGGCAATGAGGATCATTTTGCTCCCCAGCCGACTGGCTTTCTGTAGGAGTTTCAGCATCATGGGCAACGGAGGGTAAGTGTAAAGTAGACCGGGAGGCCAAGCATGTACTAGAGAGTCTCTCGGGGACTCCCCTTGAGGGGGAATTAGAGCGAAGTAACTGTTGCATTTGGTATTTGAAGGAGAGGCAAAAAGATCGCAACAGGGTTGCCCCCATAGGGCAAATATTTGTTTCGCTACTAGGGGATTGAGAGGCCATTCGTACGGAGTCAGGATCGAACGACTGAGCCTGTCTGCTAGGATGTTGGACCGTCCCGGAATGTGGGTTGCAATAAGAAAGCGGTTGGTGGAAATCGCCCATTCCCACACTCTCATGGCCTCGCGACAAAGGGGATAAGACCTGGTTCCCCCCTGTTTGTTGATGTACCAGACAACTGACATGTTGTCCATCTGTACTGCAACTGTCCCAATCGGTAGAAGGCTGTGAAGTGCCTGCAACGTCAAAAGCACCGCCCTCATCTCTAGGACACTGATATGCAAGGAGGTCTCTATGTCGTTCCACGTGCCTTGGACCGTTCTGCCTGAATAGTGCCCCCCCACCCCAGGCGAGAGGCGTCCGTGGTCACTGTGGCGACGGGGGAAGGCATCAAAAATGGTCGTCCCGTGTGGAGACTCGGGGACCGGAGCCACCACATGAGCGACATTCTGCAAGCCCTGCTTAGGGGAATAGGATGAGACAGGGAATTGCGAGACAGGGACCATTGTACTTGGAGGGTCCATTGCAGTACCCTCATATTTAGGCGGGCTAGGGGTAGTAGAGGAATAGCTGCCGCCATGGACTCTAGAGCCCTCAGGATCAATTCCGCAGGTGGAGCAGAAAGAATGAGAATGGCCTTGACATGCAACCTCAGGTTCTGAAGCCGATCGGGAGTTAAGAAGGCAAGCATTATCCTGGATTCCAATCTGGCCCCTATAAAATCTATCACCTGTGAGGGGACTAGAGAAGATTTGGTCATGCTGATAGTTAACCCTAGACGTGGAGCAAGGTCGAGGAAGTAATCCCTGCCTGAACAGAGCAGATGCCTTGTTGGGGCGATGAGGAGCCAGTCGTCCAGGTACGGAAAGACCTGAATTCCCTGAAGCCTCAGGTGGGCCGCTATGACCGCCAAGACTTTGGTGAACACCCTGGGGGCTGAGGTGAGACCGAAGGGAAGGGCCCTGAACTGGAAATTACTGGCGCCCAGCCGGAAGCGGAGGAACCTCCTGGAGCGTCTGTCCACTAGAATGTGGTAGTACGCATCCTTGAGGTCTATCGAGAACATCCAATCGTTCTCCCGTAATAGGGGGAGAATAGATTGTAAGGTGACCATTCGGAACTTTTCTTTGGGTAATGCCAAGTTCAGGAGAGAGAGATCGAGAATGGGTCTCAAGTCCCCCGTCTTTTTTGGCACCAGAAAGAACCTTGAGTAAAACCCCGATCCGAACTGATCTGGGGGGAAGGGTTGGATGGCTCTTTTTTGTAAAAGCTGCTGAATTTCTGTAGCAGCTGCCTCCCTCTGATTGGGTGGTACGTCGGGGAGGCTTCTGATTTTGGGGGTTACAATAAAGGGAATTTGGTAACCTCTGGATATGATGCGAAGCACCCTGTGATCTGTTGTTATGGACTCCCACATTGCTAGGTGCTTCGAAAGACGCCCCCCGACTGCCTCCAGAGTGGAGCAGCCGGGCAACCCCTCAGGGGTTCTGCGTGGGCCTCTCAGAGAAGGGTTCTCTGGACCCAAAGTTTCTGGGACCCCCTCTGCCTCTTGGGCGGCATCCTCCCTGTCCTCCTCTGTCACGAGAGGACTGGTTGTCCGGAGCAGACTGGGACTGATGCGATTTTCGGAACCACATCTTCTTCTGACCCTTTTGGTTCTTAGAAAAGGACCTCTGGGGAGCAGAGAAGCGGACTCCTATGGCAGACAACGTCTTCCCGTCTTTCTCGCTCTGGACTAAGGTGTCGTGAACGGTTTTGCCAAAAAGTGCAAAACCATCAAAGGGGGCATTCGCGAATGATGCTTTAAAGGGTTCCGAGAAGTCACAGTGTCGGAGCCAGGCCTGACGCCTGATTACCAGGCCGGCTCTGCCGGCTCTACCGGCTCCTTCAGTGGCGTGTGACAAGAGCCGCATAGAGGTATTAGAAACTGAGCGTAGAGTAGACATTCGGGAGGAGTACAGATGCTTGTCTCCTTCCGACATGGACTCTGGGGGGGATGCAGCGTATTCTTTTATTAGATCCCGCTGCATCCGGATGACGTGTGCCATATAGTTCAGCGCTCTCATGGAGAAGGTTGCTGAACTAAAGACCTGCTTCCCCAGGCGGTCCATCGCTCGAGAGTCCTTACTCGGAGGGTGGACCGCAGAGCTCTCCTGAGCCAGCTCTCTCTTGGTGGCCGCCGCCACCAACATGGCATCCACAGGGGGACCTCTGCTCCAGTGGGTTCTCTCAGCAGGGGGACTCAGGATCCTGTCCGGGCGCTTGGGGATAGGCTCCACAGTGTCCGGCTCCTTCCAAGCCCTGGTGGCAATAAGGTCCACCAGGGGATCGGGGGAGGGGACACCCAAGAGGTAGATGGCCGTGCTTCGAACGCCTCTTGGAATACGGACTCATCGGAGGAAGCCTTGGGGGCAGACCACCCCCCCCCAATCCTGAGCATCTCTATGATATCTCCAAAGGAGACATCCTCGGGGGGTGACCTTGGGGAGCCTTCCCCTTCATCTAAGTCCGTATCTTCGGTAAGGGACTCAGGGGAGTCCATGTGCCTCCTCTTACACTTGGCTTTGTGAGGGACCTCTTCAGGGGGGGCTGTCCGAGGAAGACTCACCAGCAATATCACGTTCCACAGGAACACCCAGAGACGTCGAAGCAGGCTGTCCCGAAGGCCGGCTTATGGGAGCCCGGACCAGCTGAGAGGGAGTGCAGGGAGGAGCCGAAGCCAGGACCGGGGGTCCGGATACACTCAACAGTGCCCTTTCCACCACCGCGAAAGCCGAGGGGGAGCTACTCTCAATCGGCTCCGAGAGTCGGCTCCCACTCGGATCCAAAGCGGGGACCGGATCCGGGGCTGAGACTCTCGGATCCGAAGGACCTGTGTGCTCCGACCGGAACGGAGCCGAAGTCACACAAAGTCCCTCGGATCCGAAGCTCCGCCCACGGCTCAGAGAGGCCGGATTCGACAAACTCGAGGGACCAGTCGGAGCCAAAGTAACTAGTACTGTCGGCTCCGACACACCCCCGGATCCGACGCGGCTCAGCTCCGAGTGCTCCGAACCCGGGAAGCGGGACGGAGAAGGAGCGATTGGGGCAGAAAAAGGGGTCGAGCTCCCCCCCCGGAGGGGGGGGGGAGGCAAGAGCACTCCCATCTGCAGCTGGGCCTGGATGAACCTCCTCATCATCCGGTCCATGTCTGCATCTGACATACTAAATGTAGACCTCGAAGAGGTCACCGAGGCAGACCTAGAGTGACACCTCGATGACCTCGACGGGGACCGGGTTGCCTCCTCCCCAGGGCCCGGTGAAAAACAAGGGGACCGGAGCCGAGGAGGAGGCGATCCAGAAACCCTGGATGGAGAAGCTCGCTTGGTGGGCGGGGCCGAGGAAGAGTCCTCGGCCCGCCGCTTATGGTGCTTCTCCTTCCTTTTGGTTTTTCCGGCCTCCCTATCCTCCAGAGCCAAAACGGGAGGTTGAGTCCCGACCGGAGGAAGGGAGGCAGGGGTGGTCGCTACAGAGGACTGGGTAGTGGCCACCGAAGAACCGGAGGTCGGAGCAGAGTCCGGGGGCAAAAGGCCCACCAGAATCAGCTTCGATCTCCGGTCCTTAAGTGCCCTGTGGTTGAACGCTGCACAAATCGTGCAACCCGAAGTAAGATGTTCAACCCCAAGGCACCTAACGCACCGGGTAAGGCCATCTGCCGGTGAGAGCTTATGGCCACACTCGGTACATTTTGAAAAGATGGCTTTAGGGGCCTCCGACATATCGAACGTAAACCACACTCACTAGGCCTCTAACACACCACAAACACACACTACGAAACAGCGAGGGTAGGGAGGAAAAATTTTTAACAAAAATAGATATTTAAGAGGGAACCTACACAAACTCACTCAATCACACAAGAAAATACAAAATTTCTTAGCTTTTTTTCACAAAAAACCTTCCAAATGCCAGGAGCTCAAAATCCAGCTTGTTGGCTTGAAGCGCGGCAAACTAGATCTGAGGTCAGTTAGGGTTGGCAGGGGATTATGGGTAAAGGGAGGAGCTAGGAGCTCGGATCTATGCTGTGGTAAAAGTTGCCGGCTCGGATCCAAGATCAGATCCGTATCCCAAAGGTTGCTGACAAATGAAGTTCCTACTTCAGATCATAGAGGGTTTGCTTCGCAAATTTATACAGAAGTAAAAAATGATAATGTGTTAAATATTTCTTCCTATCCCCTCTCCTCTGTAGAGAGGAACATTCTAAATAAAGGTTTAACATACATTCCCGGGTTTTATGTATCTGAAGAATCTTTTGCAAAAAATGTTCATTTTTGTCGAATTCTCAATTTGAGATCATTTTTTCAGTCGGATGCAGAATCATGTGAAGTTGATCAGTTTAGATACCATAAGTCCTCTTTTGTTCCGCCCATGAATCACAATGTATTATCATTCCAAAATTCTACTTTAAAGAATTTTTCATTTTCAAACTGGTTGTTTTCAGGTTAAGTCCAGTAATGTTACTAAACAGGAGATGTCAGTTATTTCTAAGTTGGCTGAAAATCATAATATTGTGATTCTAAGGGCGGACAAAGGAGGAGCTGTGGTGGTACAAAATTGGGATCAATACAACTTTGAAGCAAATAAACAATTGGAAGATCATAGGTACTATCTAAAATTGGATTATAATCCCACAAAGTTTTTTCAAAAACAAATTGATTACTTCCTCACATTAGCTGTGGAGGAAGGAATCATTACTGACAGGATTAAAAAACAACTCACAATTGTACACGCCAGGGACCAATATATTTATTTCCTGCCTAAAATTCACAAAAATCTATATTGCCCTCCTGATAGACCGATTGTCTTTGGAAGGGACTCTGACGGAGCCTTTGTCGCAGTATCTGACCAAGTATTTGAAACCTTTGCTTGTGTGGGTTAGATCCAGACTTAAGGATATCACAGAACCTTTACAGGTCATCTCGGAAATGCAACTTGAACCTGGTTGGTGGCTTTGTACACTAGATGTTAAAGCTTTATACATGAATATTCCACACTGGGCAGGGCTTGAGGCCCTTGAATACTGGCTATATAGGTCAGAATTGTACTGACCAGGTTTTATTACTCTTCTCCTTGGTCTGGCTGAGCATGTATTAACCAAAAATGTGTTTTTCTATCGTGAGGCATGTTACTTACAGATCAAAGGGACAGCAGTGGGTGCCTCGTTTGCCCCCATATATGCGGAAATCTTTATGGTGTATATTGAGGAACAAATTTTGTATGATCAATCTCATAATCTATATATTGATAAAATTGATATATGGAGAAGATATCTGGATGATTGCTGGATGGTATGGAGGTCAGATGAGGAATATCTTGGGGAATTTGTTGAATATCTTAATGAAAATAAGTGGGAGATCGAATTCACGGTGAACTGCCACCAGACTAGGATCTCTTTTCTGGATGTAATGATCATCAGGGCCCCAGATAATACTCTCACCACTGAAGTATACAGAAAATTCCCCGAATACAACTCTCTCCTCCATGCCTCCAGTTATCATCCTCCTCATATATGCAAAAATATCCCTAAATCACAGTATATGAGGGTAAAACGTATATGCTCAGCCGAAGATACATATTTGCATTTCCGAGTTGACCTAACCAACATGTTTAAGGAAAGAGGTTATCCAACAGGACATATCACACAAGCACTAAATGTGGTCAATGAAATTAATAGGGATGAACCTTTGCAATTTAAACAGAAGGATTCTGACACCACACCAAAACTTAGGTTTGTGACCACATATGGGCGGAATACAGGGGTACTTATTGATAGTGTAAGTCGGAATTGGAATATTCTTATGGCAGAAAATAAACTATCAGAGGTCCTTGGGGTTAGGTGTAGTTTCTCATACAGAAATGGGAAAAATTTAGCATCATATTTTAATCACTACAAACATAGTTGTCATACGTCTAGTGAGAAAAAACAAAGTACCATTGAAGGTGGGTTTGTCAAGGGGAGCCACCCATGTGGACATTGTAGACACTGCTGTGGAATGCTGAAAACTATGTGCTTCAGTAGTAAGAATAGTAGCATGGTATTCGAGATTCCTTTTTTCACCAACTGTAGCTCGGAATGGGTTGTTTATTTAGCAACGTGTCAATGTTCACCCTTTTATGTTGGACAGACTTCCAGGGTGGTGAGACACAGAATTTCTGAGCATATGAGTGAAATTAGGAACCAGCGTGACACTAACGCTCTATCTAAGCATACTTTAATACACAAGGCTGCAAGCTTTCAATTTACAATCATAGATAAAATTACAGGGATGCAACCAAATAAAACTGGTTGGCATGAATTGCTCAATGTCAAGGAGAAAAAATGGATAATTAAACTGGGAGGGCTCTTTGCTCCTGGGTTAAATGAACATCTGTGATTGGCTTTAGGATTGATGACACACTATAAATGGGGTGTATTTTTTATGTTTTTTCACATTGATGAAGGCTTTGTGATAAATACAACCTGAAACCGGTCTGTTGCTACACTTTATATATTTACTTTGGTCTCCACTGTCTGCTGGTCATATTTTTTGGTTTACAATAGTGTTTTAGGACCCTGCAGACGCCTTACTTGCAGTGGCTTTCTTTGGGATACTTTTAAAATGCACATAACTGTTACAAAAAGTGCTCTTCCGATGAATACTGCTAGTAAAAATATTTGTCTGTATGTCCCATCCAATATTAACATCCAGGAAAGACGCCTTAAAGCCTTTTTCACCTAGTACAAATCTTAGAAAAGTAGTACTCTGGGTTAAAGCATCTACAAAATGCATTGCATCAAAATCTTCCTCCTTAGCTACAAAGAATAAATCATCAGCAAACCTTTTGTAGAAAACAATATTTTGAAAAAGGGGGGTTCTGGGCAAGATTTCAAGGTCTCACCATTCTAAAACCAAAGTAGCATAAGTAGGATCAACTGTGGCCCCCATTGCTATCCCCTTTAACTTCTTATAAAAATGATTGTTGAGCATGAAATAACTGTTTTCCAACAGCAATTCTAATAGTGACACATAAGTGGTGATCCTACTGTTGTTCACATCAGTATGTTTATCTAGAAACCACCTAATGTAATCCACACCAATGTCCTATGGGATACAGGTGAATAGTGAAACAACATCAGCAGTAAACATAATAAAATTCTCTTTAGCATTTCTGAAATCTGAAAAGTCTTAATTTGTCCCCAAAATCCCAGGAATCAACAATATAAGAGGGCATTTTTTGCACGAGGCTTAAGGATAAAATCTAAAAACAAAGAAATACAATCAGTACAACTACCAGAAGCTGAAATAATGGGTCTGAACGGGGGGGGTTAGTCATGCTTTTATGAAGTTTGGGAATCCCAAAAAGAACCCCTATTTTGGGATTCTCCACATACAAAAGTTCAAAAACTTCATTACTGATTTCACCATTCATCAAAAAGATCATACAAAGCATTGTAAATAGTTCCATAACTTTTTAATACGTCAGATTTAGGAAAACTTCTATATTCTTTAACATTTGCCAATAAAATTTCAATAGCATCATTACAGTCTTTGATATTCATCACAACCACCCCGCCACCCCTTATCAGCCTTCATGAACTGTAAATCCCATCTAGCAGCAAGTTCATGCAAAGCTTTATTTTCACCTGGCTTTAAATTGTAAAAAAACATTAGTATTTTTTTCTTAGACATTTCCTAATGTCCTTCTCACAAAATGTTTCAAAAACTTACAATATGCACTAAACTAGGATTGTAATTCAAAGGTTTAGCCAAAACATTTTTAAAACCTATGTCACATAATATATATTTCAAATTTAGCTTGCGAGTATAAAGCTTCAGTTCAATCAAAAATTTTGTTAAACTCGCTCTCCTACTGGGCTGAAAATTCAGACCCAGCTGCAAAATATTTACATGCTCTTCAGTCAAGCAAAAGTCTGAAAAATTAAAACAGAAATGCTGGAACTTACAGGGAAGCGAAGGGTCTCTATTTGCGATACCTGCTCTTCCCCCTGCTGCGAGTTTGATAGCTGTTGCTCCTGTTGCGGTTCTTGTTGACTGGACCAGTAAAGCCTCCCTGTAAAAAAGACTTGCTGCTATTATAACAGTCCTGGAATACGAAGAGCTCGTCGATGGTTGTACAACATCTCCTTCAGGAGCTGAATCCACGACCTGCCTGTTGGTCTTCCACCTCACTGTCTGTTGGCCGACGTCACCTCCTTCAGATGACTGTGGTGGACTTAAGGAGGTCATCACATTTGTCGAGGCTGTGTGTGCTGTTTCCCCATTACCCTCTACATTACTATCAGAAACAACCTTAAAATCCTTTTTAAGGTCCCTACCAGATCTGATAGCCTGTGGAATAAAATCATCACAAACAGTACCAGTCGCATAAATTGCTAAATCTCTAGCAATGTTCTATTTTACGCCTCACAGTGATTCTTTCAGATTTTCCAACACTGCTCATAACCTGATGATATTCGGGTTTTAGCTCATTACAGTTGCTTAAAAGAGACTGCCCTTTAGTTCATTTAAAATAGAAGTGTTGTTTTAATCAATAGTTTAAGGAACTCTCTGCCAGCATTATCGAAAAAGCAGTTGAGCGCTTTAAAAAGGGCCGTCTTTACTTGCACCATTAGGCATTTTGAAAAAACATAAACCCTTAGGAACTACACCCACCTGGATGCAGTGCTCAAAGTATTTGTTTTCAACATGTAGCACCCGATAACGCTTCAAACTCCTTTCAAGTCTCTCCAGCAAGTTAGCAGCATCATTTCTGGCAGAGACTATCTGTGTGAAACAGCTCACCTGAAAAGGGGTCTAAACTGATGCTTAACAACTTATTAACATCAATGTTCACTGTATCCACACTGTTCTCCTCTACTCTAGGGTGATTAATAACTATATTGTTGTTAACATTAGGGTTTATGGGTTCATTGCTAGTTAATCTCTCATTAGGGTTCATACCTCTGTAATTGTTCTTAATTTTAGCAGCCAAACTAGCCAAGGATTTCTGCATATATCCCCACCATAAGAACCAATTCTTCCAACACGTTATCATGATATGTTGGGGTGGAATGCAAAGTGAGAACAAGAACGTCCTCGTCAGGTGCACAAGCCATGGAGCAACTGTAAAAACTACCAAAACCAAAAAACAGTGCAGCCAAGCAATGGTGTAATAAAAACTAAATAACAAAAAAATATACCAAAAACCAAGAGATGGACTCCAAAATAAAGATTTTAGTGTAGTTAAAGTTTATTAGTCACTATTCGTCAGTAAGACTTCCTCAGAAACAAATTTTAACACACACACTCCATTGTTAAATAGTTACAAGGAAGAATTAAAACCATTCAGCACCTGCCATTAATTAAGTAGTATTTTTTTGCTAGTTACCATATCTCATTTCTTTGCTGTGACTCCTAGGCTGTGGCTGAAAAAGGTAATTTGTGGATCAGCCCACTATCCCAGTCAAAAAAATAAAAAAAGAAATGATGTACTCACCATAACATTCCATATTCGTAGTCCATCTTGCCCTTCATTCTAACATATGGGTTCAGAGCCGATCCTCAGTTCTGACTCGGCTGATTACAAAGCTCAAAGTCTCTCAGTTGGCTCGTGGCAAGGTAGGTATCCCATAATGCACTAGTAAGAATCCCCAGATCTTGTTTGCTGCTGACTATAAAAGTGATAGAAAAGGTTTCCACAAGGTACAACACGATGAAAGGTCTCCACCCTACAAAGAAGCAATACTATCTTGTTTCCAAATCCTCCAAGGATACATGGACGGGGGTTGATGGGTGGGTTCATAAGAATGAAGGGCGAGATGGACTACAAACATAGAATGTTATGGTGAGTACATAACTTCTTTATGTTCTGTAGTTCTATCTCGCCTTCATTCTTGCATATGGGACAGCGTCCCTCGCACTTTTTTCTCAGGTGGCTCACAGGAATGTACTCCTAAGAACAGTGGAACCAAAGGAGGCTCTACCCCTTGAGGCCAAATCCAATTTGTAATGAGTAATAAAAGTATGAGGGCTAGCCCAAGTTGCTGCTGCACAAATACTGTCAACTGGAACTCTGGCTTGAAAAGCAGCAGATGTGGATAAGGATATGGTTGCATGAGCCTTAATTTTAAACGGAAGTTGCTTGCCATTGGAAGAGTAAATAAACGAGATACAGTTTGATATCCAATTTGATAGAGTTATCTTAGAGATTGGCATACCCATCCTAGTGTCAGAAAAGGATATGAACAATTGGTCTGATTTTCTAAGTTACTTGGTTCTATGAAGATAGAACCGTAAGTGTCTGAATATCAAGTTGATGAAATAAGAAGTTATGTACTCACCATAACGTTCCATCTGAGTAGGTATCTTCATTTGTCTGCAACCTTTGGGATACGGATCCGATCTCGGATGCAAGCCAGCAACTTCTACCACAGCATAGATCCGAGCTCCTAGCTCCTCCCTTTACCCATAATCCCCTGCCAACCCTGACTGACCTCAGATCAAGTTTGCCCCATATAACAACTTGCTAGTGTGTCCCGGAAGGGACTCATGTAAGACAACTCCTACTTAGAATTATATTGGTCGGGGAAGGCGGGTGGGATGGTTGCAGACAAATGAAGATACCTACTCAGATGGAACGTTATGGTGAGTACATAACTTCTTAATCTGAAGTAGGCACTTCATTTGTCAGTAACCTTTGGGACAGAGTCCCCAGCTACCTGAATCTTGGGTGACCTTCATGGAAGGATATTCCAGAGCACTGCAGAGCCAAAGGACGCCCTACCTCTGGAGACAACATCCAGTTTGTAATGGCTGATAAAGGTATGGGATGAAGCCCAAGTGGCTGCGGAACAAATATCATCCAAGGGAACCCTAGATCTAAAAGCAGCCGATGTAGCAACGGCCCTAGTAGAATGAGTGCGGACTCCCTGCTAAGAGAATACAACTAGCTATCCATCGTGACAGGGTAACTTTAGAAACCGACTTGCCTAGGTTGGTTTTGGCAAAGGAGACAAACAACTGGTCAGATTGTCTATGACCAGCCGTTCGATGAATATAAAAGCGCAGTTGTCTGTGCACGTCCAAAGAATGCAGCTTATATTCTCCTTTGTTCTGATAGTTGGTGAAGAACACGGGAAGATTAATAGATTGATTAATGTTTGCTTCGGAAGATACCTTAGGCAGAAAAGACGGATTGATCCTGAGGTAAACTCTATCCTGATGGAAGGTCAAATACGGTGGTTTGACACAGAGAGCCTGAAGTTCAGAGACTCTTTTAGCTGAAGTAGTGGCCACCAGAAAGGCCGTTTTCCAAGAGAGGTATTTGAGATCAACCGTGGCCGCCGGCTCGAAAGGGGGGCTTGTCAAGGCCTGTAGAACTAAGGATAAATCCCATGGGGGTACTACCTCCCTGACAGGAGGTCTGAGGAGGAAGGTACCCTTAAGGAAAGCTTTACAGAGCTTGGAGGTGATAAGAGGGCCAGACTCATGCCCTACATGATAGTGCCAAATCGCTGCTAGTTGCACCTTGATTGTAGAAGAGCTAGCCCCTTGATGAAAAAGGGTAGTTAGAAAATCCAAAACCAATGTTAAAGGCGCTCAAAACGGATCTAAATGATGATGCTCAGCCCAGATGGAAAAGCGTTTCCACTTACTCCGATACACCTTTCTGGTGGATGGCTTGTGTGCTGCTACTAGAATGGCTTTGACTGGTGAAGAGATTCCGGGAGTCCTTATCAAGAGTGGAACTGGAGCAACCAAGCCGTCAGCTTGAGGTTGACCAGGTTGGGGGTCGGAAGACCCAGGGGGTGAGTAATGAGATCCGGAAGGGGATCCAAAATCCAAGGCGGATGAATCAAGTGAGACCATAGGTACGGGAACCACGTCTGACGAGGCCAGAATGGGGCAATGAGGATCATCTTGCTCCCCAACCGACTGGCTTTCTGTAAAATTTTTAGCATCAGGGGCAGTGGAGGGTAAGCGTAAAGAAGACCGGGAGGCCAAGCATGTACTAGAGAGTCTCTCGGGGACTCCCCCAGAGGGGGGATTAGGGCAAAGTAACTGTTGTATTTGGTATTTGAGGGAGAGGCAAAAAAATCGCAACAGGGTTGCCCCCATTGGGCAAATATTCGCTCTGCTACTAGAGGATTGAGAGACCATTCGTATGGAGTCAGGATTGTACGACTGAGCCTGTCTGCTAGGATGATGGACCATCCCGGAATGTGCGTTGCAATGAGAAAGCGGTTGGTGGATATCGCCCATTCCCACACTCTCATGGCCTTGCGACAAAGAGGATAAGACCTGGTTCCCCCCTGTTTGTTGATGTACCAGACCACTGACATGTTGTCTGTATGTACCGCAATCGTCCCAATCGGAAGAAGGTCGTGAAGTGCCTGCAACGTCAAAAGCATCACCCTCATCTCTAGGACATTGATATGCAAGGAGGTCTCTATGTCGTTCCACGTGCCTTGGACCGTTCTGCCTGAATAATGCCCCCACCACCCCAGGCGAGAAGCGTCCGTGGTCACTGTGGTGATGGGAGGAGGCATCGAGAATGGATGTCCCGTGTGGAGGCTCGGGGACTGGAGCCACCACACGAGCGACCTTCTGCAAGTCCTGTTTAGGGGAATGGGATGGTACAGAGGGTTGTGAGACAGGGACCATTGCACATGAAGGGTCCACTGCAGGACCCTCATATTCAGATGGGCCAAGGGCAGCAGAGAAATTGCTGCCGCCATGGACCCTAGAGCCCTCAGGACCAATTCTGCCGGTGGAGCTTGAAGTTGGAGGATGGCCTGTACATGCAACTTCAGGTTCTGAAGTCGATCTGGAGTCTGGAAAGCAAGCATTAGTTTGGAATCCAGTCTCGCCCTATGAAATCTATTACCTGTGTAGGAGCCAGAAAGTACTTGGCCATGTTGACCGTCAATCCTAGACGTGGAGCAAGATTGAGGAAGTAATCCCTGCATGAACAGAGCAGATGCCTTGTAGGGGCGGTAAGGAGCCAGTCGTCCAGATACGGAAAAACCTGAATTCCCTTGAGTCTCAGGTGGGCCGCTATTGCCGCTAAGACTTTGGTGAACACCCTGGGGGCTGAGGTGAGACTGAAGGGGAGGGCCCTGTACTGAAAGTGACTGGCTCCCAGCCAGAAGCGGAGAAACCTCCTGGAGCGTCTGTCCACTAGAATGTGATAGTATGCATCCTTGAGGTCTATCGAGCACATCCAATCGTTCTACCATAACAGGGGGAGAATAGATTACAGCGTGACCATCCAGAACTTTTCTTTGGGTACTGCCAGGTTCAAGAGAGAGAGGTCGAGGATGGGCCTCAAGTCCCCCGTCTTTTTTGGCACCAGAAAGAACCTGGAGTAAAACCCTGATCTGAGCTGATCTGGGGGGACGGGTTGGATGGCTCTTTTTTGTAAAAGCTGCTGACTTTCTGTAGCAGCCGCCTCCCTCTGACTGGGTGGTACGTCGGGGAGGCTTCTGGTTTTGGGAGTTACAATAAAGGGAATTTGGTAACCTCTGGATATGATGCGAAGCACCCAGCGATCTGTTGTTATGGACTCCCACATTGCTAGGTGCCTCGAAAAACGCCCCCCGACTGCCGCCAGAGTGGAGCAGCCGGGCAACCCCTCAGGGGTTCTGCGTGGGCCTCTCAGAGAAGGGTTCTCTGGACCCAAAATTCCTGGGACCCCCTCTGCCTCTAGGGTGGCGTCCTCCCTGTCCTCCTCTGCCACGAGAGGACTGGTTATCCGGAGCAGACTGAGATTGATGCGATTTCCAGAACCATATCTTCTTCTGACCCTTTTGGTTCTTGGAAAAGGGCCTCTGGGGAGCAGAGAATCGGACTCCGATGGCAGACAACATCTTCCCGTCTTTCTCGCTCTGGACTAAGGTGTCGCGAACGGTTTTGCCAAACCGAGCAGAACCATCAAAGGGGGCATTCGCGAATGACGCCTTAAAGGGTTCCGAGAAGTCACAATGTCGGAGCCAGGCTTGTCACCTCATGACCAGGCCGACTCCGCCAGCTCTAGCGGCTCCATCAGTGGCGTGAGACAAAAGCCGCATAGAGGTGTTAGAAATGGACCGTAGAGTGGACATTCGGGAGGAGTACAGTTGTTTGTCCCCTTCCGACATGGACTCTGGGGGGGAGGCAGCATATTCTTTTATCAGATCCCGCTGCATCCGAATGATGTGTGCCATATAGTTCAGTACCCTCATCGAGAAGGTTGCTGAACTGAAGGCCCGCTTCCCAAGGCGGTCCATCGCACGAGACTCCTTGCTCGGTGGGTGGACCGTGGGGTTCTCCTGAGCCAACTCTCTCTTGGTGGCCGCCGCCACCAACATGGCATCCACAGGTGGACCTCTGCTCCAATGGGTTCTCTCTGCGGGGGCACTCAAGATCCTGTCCGGACGCTTGGGGACTGGCTCTACAGTGTCCGGTTCCCTCCAAGCCCTGCTGGCAATAAGGTCCACCAGGGGGTCGGGGGGGGGACACCCATGAGGTAGATGGCCCTGCTTCAAACGCCTCTAGGAATATGGACTCATCGGAGGAAGACTTGGGGGCAGACCAACCCCCCTGATCCTAAGCATTTCCATGATGTCTCCAAAGGAGACATCCTCGGGGGGGGGGGTTGACCTTGGGGAGCCTTCCCCTTCATCTAAGTCCATATCTTCCGTAAGGGACTCGGGGGAGTCCACGTGCCTCCTCTTACACTTAGACTTGTGAGGAACCTCCTCGGGGGGGCTGTCCGAGGAAGTCTCACCAGCAATGTCATGTTCCGAAGGAACACCCCGAGGCGCTGAAGCAGGCTGCCCCAAAGGCCGGGTGATGGGAGCCTGGACCAGCTGAGAGGGAGTGCAGGGGGGAGCCGAAGCCAGGACCGGGGGTCCGGATGCACTCAACAGTGCCCTCTCCACTGCAGCGAAAGCCGAGGGAGAGCCGCCCTCGATAGGATCCGAGAGTCGACTCCCACCCAGATCCGAAGCGGGGACCGGACCTGGGGCCGAGACCATCGGATCCGAAGGACCCGCGTGCTCCGACAGGGACGGAGCTGAAGGCACACCGAATCCCTCGGATCTGAAGCTAGGCCCGCGGCTTCGAGAGGTCGGATCCGACAAACTCGAGGGAACAATTGGAGCCGAAGTGCCCAGCACTGTCGGCTCCGACCCATCCCCGGATCCAACGTGGCTCGGCTCCGAACGCTCCGAACCCGGAAAACGGGTCGGAGAAGGAGCGATTGGAGCAAAGAATGGGGTCGAGCTCCCCCCCAGAGGGGGGGGGGGGGAGGCAAGAGCACTCCCATCTGCAGCTGGGCCTGGATGAACCTCCTCATCATCTGGTCCATGTCTGCATCCGACATGCTATAAGTGGACCTCGAAGAGGACACCGAGGCAGGCCTGGAGTGCCGCCTCGATGACCTCGACGAGGACCGGGTCACCCCCTCCTCGGGTCCCGGTGAGAAGCAAGGGGATTGGATCCGAGGAGGCGGTGATCCAGAAGCCCTGGAGGGAGAAGCCCGTTTGGCGGGCGGGGCCGAGGAGGAGTCCTCGGCCCACCGCTTATGGTGCTTCTCTCTCCGCTTGTCTTTCTTGGCCTCCCTCTCCTCCAGAGCCGAAGCGGGAGGTTGAGTCCCGACCGGAGGGAGGCAGGAGTGGCCGCCACCGAGGGCTGGATAGCGGCCACAGAAGTACCGGAGGCCGGAGCCTGATCTGAGGGCAAAAGGCCCGCCAGAATCAGCTTCGACCTCCGGTCCTTAAGTGCCCTGGGTTTGAACGCCATGCAAATCGCGCATCCAGAAGAGAGGTGTTCAACTCCAAGGCACTTAACGCACCGAGTGTGGCCATCCGCCGGTGAAAGCTTATGGCCACACTCGGTGCACTTAGAAAAAATGGCTTTAGGGGCCTCTGACATTTTAAATAAAGGGAAAACACACTCACTAGGCCCCTACATGCACCACACACACACACTACGACCAGCGAGGAAGGGAGGAGAAAATGGATCACAAAAAAATAAATTTAGTTAGCTAAAAAAGGGCTATAGGGTACCTAACCAATCACTCTCACTCACAGCAAAAGAAAAAAGGAAGAAAATAGAAATTTTTTCCTCACAAAGTTTCGATCAACTAGGAGCTCAGGAACCTAGCTTTGGCAAACTAGATCTGGGTCAGTCAGGGTTGGCAGGGGATTATGGGTAAAGGGAGGAGCTGGGAGCTCGGATCTATGCTGTGGTAGAAGTTGCCGGCTCGGATCCGAGATCGGATCCGTATCCCAAAGGTTGCTGACAAATGAAGTGCCTACTTCAGATTTTATATTCTGCACTGTTTGGGTGATTAGGAGAAAATACTGGCAGTTTGATAGTTTGATTCAAATTAGACTGAGAGCAAACCTTGGGGGTGAAAGATGGGTTTGTACGAAGGGAAACTCTGTCTCTATGAAAAATCAAGTAAGGAGGTTTGACTGACGGTGCTTGTAACTCTGACATTCTTCTGGCGGATGTAATAGCTACTAGAAAAATGGTCTTCCAAGACAGGAACCAGTTCACAAGAATGTGGGGGTTCAAAAGGCGGGGAAGTAAGTTTGGACAGAATTAAATTTAGATCCGAAGGAGACATAGGTTCCTGAACAGGCAGTCTTAGCAAGGTAGTGCCTTTAAGGAAAGTCTTACACAATCCGTGAGGCATAAGATTAGGCTCATGTTGTCCTAAGTGGAAATTGGATATTGCTGCCAGTTGAACTTTGCAGCAGCTGATCCCTGGTGAAAAAGCTCAGTTAGGAATTCTAACACCAAGGGAATGGATGCTGTATAAGGATCTACATTTTTATCTTTTGCCCAAATAGAGAATCTTTTCTATTTGCTAGCATATAATTTCCTCGTGGAAGGTTTGTGGGAAGACGTGAGGATATGGGTAACTGCAGGTGAAAAATCATGAAGCCTGACTAGGGATGGAAGTGGAGCAGCCACGCTGTCAAGTTGAGGGTGGGGAGGCAGGGGTGGAGGGTGCCTGACGTGTGCCAAGAGGTCTGGAACTGGGTACAGAGTCCATGGATCGTCTAAAAGGTGAGGCCCAAGAAAGGGGAACCAAATCTGATGAGGCCAGTAAGGAGTTATTACAATCATTCTGCTTCCCAAGGACTTTGCTTTCTGAATCACTTTCGATATGAGCGGAAAGGGGGGAAATGCATAAAGAAGTCCCAGAGGCCAATTGTGAACAAGTGCGTCTCTGGGTGTCTCCCCCGGAGGGGAGATAAGGGAGAAGTAGCTGCTGCATTTGGCATTGATTGGGCTGGCAAACAGATTGTAGCAAGGCTGTCCCCATTTGTGGAAAATCTGCTCTGCGACTTTCTGATTCAGAGACCACTCGTAAGGCATCAAGATTGCACTGCTGAGCTTGTCAGCTATTATATTGGTTGTCCCCGGGATATGAGTTGCTGCTAGAAAGCGCTGGGAAGATATCGCCTACTGCCAAATACGAAGAGCCTCTCAACATAGGGGGTAAGATCTGGTTCCTCCTTGCTTGTTTAAATACCATACCACTAACATATTGTCTGATTGGATTGCTATCGTCCCTAGAGGAAGAAAGTCGTGAAGTGCTTGCAATGCTAGTAGCACTGCTCTCATCTCTAGGACATTGATATGCAGGTGTGCCTTGTGATCTTGCCATGTGCCTTGGACAGTCCTGCCTAGATAATGCCCCCCCAACCCTATCTGGGAGGCATCCGTGGTCACAGTAGCAACGGGTTGGTGAGGAAGGAAGGAAGGGTGTTCCTGTCGTTAGTTGACCGGGCTGAATCAAGCAACAAAGGTCTTTTTTGCAAGATTCCATTATCAGAATATGGTGAGACAGAGGCAGTTTTTGGAGAGACCACTGAGAAAAGAGTAGCCACTGAAGGATTCACATATGTAGTCTGGTTAGTGGAACTAGGGTTATGGTAGAAGCCATGGTCCCTAAAAGTTTCAGCACTGTCTTGACTTTGACTCATTGTTGTGGAAGTAGGGTGTACATCTGTCGTCTGAGATTTTGAATTCTGTCTGCGGGAAGATGAGCCATCATGGCGACTGTGTCTATTTCTGTGCCTATAAAAGTCACATATTGAGAGGGCGACAAGGCAGACGTTTCCCAATTTATCGTAATCCCTAGCTGGGTGCAGAGCTGAATGGTTGAATCCCTGGCTTGTAGAGGTAGATGCTTGGTGGTGGCAGCCAGGAGCCAGTCGTCCAGGTATGGAAACACTTGGAATCCAAGTTGTCTCAAGTATGCTGTCACTACCGCCATATATTTGGTGAACACCTTGGGGGCTGTGGCGAGACAAAAGGGCAGAGCATGAAATTGGTAATGACTGGCTCCCAGCTGGAAGCGTAAATGACTCCTCGATGCTCTGTCCATTTTGATGTGGTAGTACGCATCTTGGAGGTCTATGGAGCACATCCAGTTGTCTTTCCCTAACAGAGGGAGTATTGACTGCAGAGTTACCATTCGGAACTTGGACTTCTTCACCGATTCATTTAATTTGCTGAGGTCCAAAATGGGCCTCCAGTCCCCTGTTCGTTTTGGCATTAAAAAGAATCTGGAGTGAGTTCCGAATCCTATCTGGTCTGCGGGGACGGTTTGGAAGACTCTCTTTGTAAGCAACTTTTGAATTTCTATGGTTGCTTGATCTCTGTGATTGGGTGGAACATCTGGGATCTTCTTGGTGGTATGAGGTGGGAGATAGAAGGGTATGGAGTATCCTCTGGTGATTATTCTTTGTACCCACTTGCCTTGAGTGATGTTGAGTCAGTCTTCTGGATACAAAGATAAGTGACCCCTGACTGGCTGTAGAGAAGCGCAGTTGGGCCCCCACATCAGGAGCACTGATAGGGACGACCACAAAAGGAATCGCAGCCACCCATGTTTTGCGGACCCCCCCTGCCTCTAGGGTGATGTCTACCATTAGGTCCTTCTCCTCTGCCTCTGAAGGAGGAATCACCTTATGCATCCGGGAAAGATCTCTGGGATTTCTTGAACCACATTTTGCGCTTGTCTGACCCTTGGTGTATGGTCTAGAAGGGACGGAAAAACGTATTCCCACGGCAGAGAGAGTTTTCCCTTCCTGCTCGCATCTGGTGAGTGTATCTTTTACCCTTGGTCTAAACAAAGAGGAACTGTCAAAGGGGGCATTGGTAAAAGTAGATTTGAAAGGCTCCACAAAGTTACATAAGCGCATCCAGGAGTGTCTCCTAAAGGAAACTCCTGAACCCGCTGCCCTACTCGCTCCATCTGCTGCATAGGATATCAGCCTCATGGAGGAGTTAACAATGGAGTTTTAGGTGGACAAATGAGCAGTAACTTTCTCAGGGATTCCTTCAGTTGATGTACCTTGGAGAGTATCTCCTATTTCTTTTAGGAGATCTCTTTGAAGCCTAGTAAAATGGGTAAGATAATTCAGCGATCTGAGAGTGAAAGCCGCTGAAGAGAAGATACACTTCCCATATCTATCCATCATTCGAGACTCCTTGTTCGGTGGATGGACAGATGTAGACGTCTCCGCTAATTACTTCTTTGTGGCTGCTGCCACCACCACCATGGCATCTACAGGCACACCTTTGGTCAAGAACTCTTTTTCCTTGGGGGCTGAGAGAAATTTGTTGGACCTCCTGGGGACTGGTTTTACGGCATAAGGAGTTTCCCACACCTTTCGACTAACTAGGTCCAGGAGCTCATCAAAAGGTGGAGACAGCCAAGAGGCTGAAGGTTGAGACCCGAAAGCCTTCAGGTAAACTGACTCCTCATCAGAAGGGGTGACAGTGGGCCAGCCGCCTCTCCGTTTCAGGATCTCTAAGATATCTACAAAGGCGATATCATCAGAGGACGACCTAGGGAACCCTTCTGAC
This sequence comes from Protopterus annectens, assembly GCF_019279795.1. Lineage (NCBI taxonomy): Eukaryota > Metazoa > Chordata > Ceratodontiformes > Protopteridae > Protopterus > Protopterus annectens. Next base: position 680,389,289 of record NC_056725.1, read on the forward strand.
TCCTCGAGGTCAGTGTCTGAGGTGATGGACTCATCCAGGGAGTCTACATGCTTCCTCTTGCAAGTCCTCTTGCAAGGGAGCCCCTCAGAAGGGTATTCTGGGGAGGTCTCGGTAGACTGGGGCCACCCAACTAGGGCTCCTGAGGCTGCGGGTCTCTGCTGCCGAGAGAGATAGATGGTGCGGAGACCGAGGTCGGTGTTTGAGGGGGAAGAGCATTGGTACCCTTATGCAGAGCTATCGACCTAGACAGCATGCTCATCATATCGAATGCAGATCTTTCTGGCTCCGAAGACAGCCCTGTTTCCGTGGAAATGGAAGTAGCCCTTGGCTCCAAAGCGATCGGCTCTGAGATGGCTGTAGGATCCGAGCTCAACCTAGCCAACGCACCAGGAAGTAGGCTCGGAACCAAAGAAATTCGGGTCCAAGCATCCCTGTTGGGGCCAACTGGTGAGCTTCGGCTCGTAGACACCAAGGACGGCACCGAAGGTGTTGGAGCGGAACTCGGCTCCGAGACAGACACAAGGGGTGCTGGAACCGAGGATTCCACCACAAGTGGCACTGAAAGCTCTGGCTCCGAAGGACCAACATGGCTTGGAGGAGGAACAGCAACAGGGGGAATGGTCTTAGATGGCTCCGGAACTGACTGGGTTGGAGCCAGCAACAGTTCTGGTAAAGCAGATGACTTCAAGAGTCTAAGCACTACTCTCTCTACATCCTCTTCCGAAAGGCTCTTGGAGGATCTAGATGACAGGGTAGGCGACCTAGATCTCTGCAATATGGGAGATCGTAACGTTAGGAAGACCGACATTAACTCTCTGGACCGGCTCCAAGGCAATTTCTCAGTGGTCGGCTCCGAAAAACTTGGAGCCGACACTGCAGTGTCAATATCGATAACCTCGACCGGCTCCGAAGACGGTTGAGCCATATAGGTAGAAGGCTTGTCCAATATCAAAACTTTCTGAGGAGATCCAGCAAAATAGTCGGTGCAGGAGAATGTCTCTTGGCCAACTTGACCTTCTCTTTCTTTGAAAAAGGAGACTTGGAGTGTGAGGATGACGAGCTGGCTAAATCCTCCTCAAAGGAAGGCTTAAGGAGACCTTTCAGGATTAGCTTGTTCTTCCTTTCTTGGAGAACTCAACAGCTGAATGAGTGACAGAAAGAACAAGTTTCCTGCAGATGAATGGCACTGAGGCAGTAAACACAGTTACTATGCCCGTCTCAGTTATAGACATTTTTTGGGAGCACTTAAGGCACTTTTTAAAACCAGAAGGTTTATGATCTTTTAGACTCCTTAGACATGCTTACTAATAACCAAACACTATCAAAGACAGAAGAGAGGACAAGGCAGCCATATCAGAGGTTGTGGAAGTCCGGGGGGACAAAGCCCTCCTCCTCATGGCATCGAAGGCCCCATGGCTCCGATGCGAGGAAGCACCTGGGTCTAAAGACACTGTAGACTCCTCCTGCACCAGAACAGCCAGCTCTGAGCCCGAGGTAGGAGCCAAACTCATCCGTGCCAAAGCTCCAACAGGAAGAGTCGGAACCGACGTATCGGTTCAACTCCCGCCCTCGGAATCGACAGGAGAGTGTCTGCTCCCAGATTCTGCCGCCGGAGCAGAGGATATCATGGTGGTTGGTACCGACATGTCAGAAGTGAGTGTCGGTACCGACAGTTCCACCAACGACTGAATAGCCTCCTCTGGCTCCGATGTCTCGATTCGAGTCAGAGGAGGAGCAGCAGCAACAGGAGAGGACTTTGTCAGTTCCGAAGCTGCTAGAGTTGAAACTGATAGAATCTTAGCAAGCGCCAGATCATGTAAAAGTCTCCGCACCACTCGGTCCATGTCCAAATCAGAAAGTCTGGAGCACGAGATGAGACCACCGACGGAGCCGACCCAGAATCGGGGATCTCAAGGTAGGAGATACCAGTTCCAAGACTGGGGACCGGCTCCTACCAGCAACCTGAATGATCGGTTCCGATGACACTGGAGCCGAGACTGGAGCCTTTTTAGAAGTTTTCGGAACCGAAGAGCCCTTCGGAGCCGAACAAGATGAGGCTGGAGAAAGTTTGGTTGACCCGGAGCAGAATCCAATTCTGATTGGAAAGCAGACTTAGTCAAACCCCGCTCCACTAGCTTACGCTTCCTTTCAGCTAACACTCTAGAGCTGAACCTATGACAAATGGAACAAACCTCCTGTAAATGGACCTCACCCAAGCAGTACACACATGTAGAGTGGCTATCAGTAATCAACATTTTTTGACTACATTTAGGGCATCTTTTGAACCCTGATTTAGCCTTTTCAGACACTGTAAGACAGCAAGTACAACAACAACTAGTCTAGAGAAAACTGAGCCTAATAGGCTAAAAGTATACAAAGGCAGCTGCTATGAAACTCCTAAGACTGTATATAGAAAAAGCCTAACACGCTAAGGAAACAAACAAAAAAAAAAAAAAACAGCCAACAAACGGCTAAGAGCCTAACCGGCTAATCGACTAAAAGGAGGTCATTGTCATTAGACCCATTATAGACTATAATGCCCTGTTTGGTATGTACCTCACAAGACATCTGCAACAGTTGGGAAGGCCACAGAAATACCTCACTAAAAGAATCACAGGCCTAAAGCAGATGCCATATGCTGACCATCTAAAAAAACTCCAGCTATACTCTGTGGGATATCATCTACTCAGAGGCGATCTCTGCTTAACATACAAGGCCATGTCAAACCCTGAGCTGTTGGACATGCTCCACTTAAAAAATCTCAATCCCTCAGAGCCACACGCTCCAGGGATCTAAACCTTGTCATCACAATGAACAAAACATGCTGGAGGGATAGGTTCCTGACTCAGACACTCCCCATACTCTGGAAAAGACTGCCCATACATGTCAAGCAGAGCGCCTCATTGGCCCTCTTCAAAAGGAACCTTGATGATTGGATGGGAGATAGGAAATTCACCCCGGGGATCATTGTCAGTCGCCCTGCTAGACAGGGGCCCAGAGAAGTAAATATTGTGGGAAGAAATATCCAGGGAATTGTTATGGCTAGGCTTGCATAGGCCCTAGGGGCGATAGCCTAGTACCAACCTATGAACCTATGAACTAACAGAAAATTGCAGAAAACTGCAAAAGCCTAACTCGGCGTGGAATAGAGCAATTAAGCCAAATGGCTAACTTGAAGGAACAAGACCATGCCCAAAAACTAGAGAGAAAAAACTATCAGAACATGAATATAAATCCGAAAGGTGGATAACCCGCACTAAGCAGAATACTGTTAAATACCAAACTAACTAGTAAAAGTGGTAATTATAAGGAAAAATTAGTAAGAAAACAGTAAACTTATCTCTCCAATGGCCAAGAGCTGTAGAGAATGCACGATCAGTTCAGCGGCAAACTAGATCTGGGGAATGTAGTGGTGCATTGTGGGATATGGCTTTGGCCTCAAGCTGTTTGAGACCTCGAGCTTTGCAAATTGGCCGACTCGGAGCAGACAATCGGCTCCGTACCCATCAGTAAGAATGAAGGTGAGATTGAACAACTTCACATCATCCTTTATAGCACAAAAAAGTTTAAAGCAGGCAATTAGCCAGTGAACCACAGGAACAATAAGATAGCACAATAACACACAATAGCATAAGACCAAAATTAAAAAATATGTATTATGTGCAAAAGGAGGAAGGTAGCAGAAAAAATCCTTACCCCTTTCAACAGAAACCCATTAAGCACAACACTAAAAGACTGTCAAACAAAGACAGTTGACATTAAGAATACTGAAAAACAGGAAAACAGAGATTCCAGCTGCTAGCAGCTATTGAGGGAGAAAAGAAGAGTTAAGAGAACCAATTAAGCTTTTAGTCAGAAAAAAATTGTTTTATGAAAAACAAACTTTCTAATAGCTTGAGACTTATGATCCTCTATCTAACCACGATGGCGGCAAATGAGATCTGGGGAGTTGGGGGAGTGTAGTGCATTATGAGAAGAGAGAGGAGCTCAAGACTTGGATCCAAGTCTTGGAAATTTGGCAGAGTCAGATCAGAGGGTCAGATCCGAGACCCATCAGTAAGGAAGAATGAAGGGGACAACATCAGATCATACTAATGTTATTAATGTAAATGTGATAAAGCAAAATGGTGGACTGAACCACAAAGCACCTCATGATAAACTATGTTCTTTCTGAAGTCCCCCAAGAGAAGTACTTAGAAAATCACACCATCAAAAACTCGAGAGAGAATGTTATATATAATGTAAGTGTACTAACAACAGAAGCACATACAAACAGAGCAGTAATACAATAAAATCTGCTACCAAAATAAATATTTACAACCATGACATTAATAACAGTAACATAGTACCTGAATTGTTGTGATTAAACTTCAAATTCAGGAAAAAGACTACCTTGTTAAGCACATTTCTGATGTAAAAAAGATTCTTAACAAAGTTGTTAAAGCATTTTTAGTGCTGTTAATTTTATACTTTCATGTTAGCGCATAAAACGTGGCCAGAGTCAGTCAACCACTGAATAGCACTGAGAATCTAAAATAGCTTTAAAAGCTGTAAAACACTTGAGACTGCCACACTTCTTTTTTTATATGTGGCAGTATAATGTGTATAACAGTTTTTTAGAGGATCAAGCATATGCTTTTTTTTTCTGACCACTGTTTGAGAGGCAGCGCTAAGTGTGGTGCAACTTGCAATGCTGCTTCATGCTCCTATACCTTCTTTTCTGTGACTGGTAGTACATCAAGGCACCAAAGAATTATGAATTGTTCTCCCCGGTTATAACCTGCTTGTTATGCGTTCTCCACACAGGTGACTGTATGTCAACCAACAGCACCATGTTCATCATTACTGCTGCAGGAAACAAGCAGTGGATCTTCAGCTCCAGAGTGTGGAGAGAAGACCTAAATTAAATAGGCATTACTGAAATACAATAACAAATTCTGGAGTCCATGTCAAGACTGGACAGCTAGTACATGATGTTTAGTAAATATGTGAATGAAAAGTTTAAGCTGCTGCTTTACATTGTTATAATGAGATTATGTTCTTGAAAAAGGCAGCAGTAATGGCTGTCATGGTTAACATAGCAAAAAGAAACAGTCATGCACTTGAAAAGCATCTATTTACTAACTGGTCTGCCTTATTTTCACTTCATGCATGAGTAAGAAATTGGTCAGATGGGCTCATGTGGTTTGTTATTTCAGAGTAATACCTGCTCTGCCTGTGTGCATTCACTGTATGTGGAATTCTGTCCTCCCATTAATTTGTTCAAAAGAGAAGACAAAGAGTCGAATGACACAGTTAAGAGAAGCAACAGAGTAGAGACTACCTTTGTATAAATGAAGGGTTTGCTCAAAATAAAATTCTTTCCATATGAATGATAGTTTAAGGATTTTACACATCAAACTCAGCAATTCATAAATTCTTCTCACTGAAATAACTACCAGGCAGAGAGTTTTCTAAGAGAAAATTAAATTCTGCTGTACATACAGGTATAAAGGGAAGACTTTTATCTTTAAATTGAGATCCCAGGTAACCTTAGATCATCTAGTGATATACCTTATCTTTTAGTTTGACAAAACATACAGAGAATGGAAACTTCTGGAATTAAATGCAGGCCTTTTGTGCTCTCTAAATGCAAAATCTGAGAGTGAAGTAAAAAATGTACATTTGCATGAATATAGTCACCATAAAGTATAGCTCTTTGATAGTTCAGGATAGATGTGTATTTGCAAATAATGGGAGTACTGCTGTAGGATTCATTATATATAATTTTGAATTATTCTGGAAGTGGATGCCAGGTTACCACCTTTTTAAATACTCAAGAGTGGAACATTTTTGCAGAAAGGTGAGATTTTGAAGGACAAATTATACCCACGGCCAGTGTAAAAGGCAGAACTTCACTTTTTTTGTCAAAATAAAAGGTTATTATTGTAGCATTTGGGCTGTTTATGCTACTTCATATAACAATTAGGTGTTTCAGGTACAAAATAACTGTTTTATGCAACTATTAAAGAAAACATGTCAACTATTTTTTGTCGTAAAATCTCAGGATGTTTGCCATTTTTTATTTTATTTTTCCTACTGGACACAACTGCCCAAAGAGGTACTGTCCCTCGCAAAAAGGGACAAGTGGTAACCCTAATGCCAGTCCTTTGACAGATATTTCAGCAATCAGATTTCTTCTAGCATGTGCAACTGCAATTTTGAGCCATTACCATTAAATGACAGTGCAGTAAAACAGAGCAGTCTGATTTTTCCCTTCTGTTTTCTTTCTTTTTCTTTTTCATAGAAGAGAAGGCAAGATGACTGCAACAAAAGCCTTTGCAGCAAACTATAAGTCTGTAAAAGTGTATGACTGGGTGAGTGCAATGCAGTACAACTTACAGGTTCAATAAAGGTAAAGGATTTGTACCATTCCTTCCACAGCTGCAGTAGCAAATCCTGCTGTTTTCTCTTTTACTTTATCTTTTATTAATCAAGTTAGTCGAATTAGGCTGGTGGCCTCTTTTCAGGGGAGACCCAAGGTGGTGTTTCAACTACTGGGGGAAATTTTCTCTCTACTCTTTTTGATAACTGCGGTGGGATCTTTTACATCTACCTGAGTTACCACTAGCTCAAGTAGCTTGGACCTCAGTTTAACATCTCATCCAAAGGACACACTCAGGAGGCAGCAACACCCTAATGCTGCAAAGTAAAGTGGTAACAGAACACATAGCTTTCTGCTCTCCCAGCACCGAAGACGAGTGTGCTATCTGTTGCATCACTAACACTTACAAGTCTGGAATGGTAGTTGCCAGACAGGTAGATTGAGATCTATTCTTTGTAGGCAGTGTTTTATTAAACTTACCAAAGCAGAAAACAATACAATTATCTAAACACTTGGAAAGGGTATGATTTTACTAGATGACACTATTTCCTCTTCATGGAAGATCACTCTATAGAATGACTTTTGTCCTTTGTATGTAATATTTCGGAGCTCAGTGGATATCTGTGCAGAACAAAATTCTCCTTCATTTTTTTGCTTTGAGATAGAATACATTAACTCAGAATAAATGCTGAGACCGCCTTAAACATAAAGGATGTCTTAGTTCTTAAAAGCAACCTGTAACTCAGAACTCCTTCTAGTAGAAGAACAACTACAAGAAACTGCAGGCCAACAAGGTGCAAGTGGAGATAATGTTAGCCTCTCTAATTTAAATGTAAAGCATGCTCATTAATTGTGCTTGTAGCTAAAAGAAGTTCCCTGTTTAAGCATGTTGACATTTCTGAAAGGTATACTTTAACAGATGAGTAAGCCAATACTTTACAGAATAATGATATAAGATACTTGAGGAACTACGATACTAGCTTCATTAATGTACGCAATCACTATACCACAGAGAAGTTCCAAGATACTTAGAAGAATTCATTTTCTGGTATTAGATGTCTGCTTCTTTCAGAAAAGGCAAATCTGCAACAAAGAATAGAGGACTATTACAAATTAGCTGGTGACCCTCCAAGTTGTTATGATAAGAATTTTGAGACTGGGATGGAATATTTTCTCATTTTCATGAAAATAATATTGCTGGTGACACTGATGGGTTCTGCTACTGATACATGAGTTAGCAAAGTGAACCACTGCTGTCTTGATCAGAGAGAAGCTATCAGGAATAGATTTTCCTTTTCCCTTTTTACCTTTAGAAGTACTACTGGAATAGAAAAGGAAGAAGGAGAGTATTTAGAAGACCCAGATTCCATGGAACTGAAAATGGCCTTTGTTGCCAATGTTCAAAGCTGTGGCAACCTGTAACAAAAGTAGATGGTGATTACAGAGGTGTGAAGCAAACAGTGGCCTATCTCTGGCCAGCCCACTTCTTTACTGTGTCTGCAAATAAAGCCCAGTTTAAGCCCTCGCAGGGACTGACTTATTTCTGATTTTAAAGTCTGTCATTTTATTTTACTAACTTAGAAGACCAAGTATTTGTAAAACTATATTTAACTACGCTGTTTGAACCCAAATTATCAAACCTAATTTGCACAGCTGGTAAGAGGAGTACCTCTCTGTTTAAGTACCACATTACAGTAAAGTTGTCTGTTCCTGTTTACAAGGCATCTGTCTGAGGAACTATATATAATGTGAGTATCAGAAGAAAAGCTTCCTGCTCCTAAATGTTTTGAAAAAGTGCTCCTTAAGAATAATGGGATACATCTATCCAGGTCTAGCGTTCACTGCAATATTGACCAACATAGTATGCTGATTAAGTGAGGCAGGAATGGAAACCAAAGATAAATGGCTGATCCTTTTGGTTGCCGAAGTTTCTGGCATACTACTTAATTTCACTCATACACAGTCTTGTTAAGAGAAGTATCAGGACTGTTGATAAACTCAACCCTCAGAATTTTGGGGAATGTCATGGACATCAAATAGTTCTGCTTCATGGGAACTTTGCAAAATTCCATCATTTGAACCTTTTCCTAAAGGAAATATTGTGTACACCCTTGTCTCCTAGACTGCTTTTAGACATTTCATCTGTGAAGGAACTTAACTTTTGAATATCAGGCACTATATCTTCATTCTAAAAATACAGATGTGTTTCTTGCAATGTAGTTTCTAAGGTTTCCAGGAAATTTCCAGGAAAGCAGCTTTGACTCAGACAGTTGGTCAGATAAGGATGCATTTGAACTTCCTGAAATCTCACACATGAAGAAAATGTGGCTAGACATGGCAATAGTCTGCAATGGGCATAGTAAGGTAAGCTAAAAGGCAAGGCAATACACTGGAAGTGGAAACTACCACTCTTGGAAATACCTCCTGGGATTTCTGGACTGGGATGTGAAAGAAGGCACTCTTGTTCAAACTCATGAGAAAGGCATCTTGTTGCAGAGATGGCAACAGGCTTTGTAGAGTCAAAATCTTTCACTATTTTTAATCGACCTGTTCTGGTTTGATAAATCTAAAAAAAATATTTCTATTATTTTTCTTTCTTTGGGATTATGAAAGGCCTTGAGTAAGACCCTACACCTTGTTGTGGCTCCAGAATAACTACTATTGCCTTGATATTGAGAAGGTTTAGCAGCTTGGAAATGGCCAAAGAAATTTGATAATGTGCAGCAGAAGAGATAGGGAGTGGAAATGGTTTGCTGCGAAACACTACTGAATAACTTCTTGATGTTACTTCTCTGATTTACTGATCTGATAGTCTTAGATGTCTCTTTTACAAAACTGGAAACATCTTTCTCCTATTTGTAATGTAGGTGACAGTACAAGAAATAATTTATTATGGTTCTTGATGCCATTACTATGAGGAGAAAGCTGTCCTGCTGAGAAGGGAAAATAAACCGTCACCTTTGCCGCCAATGCCTCCTATCCCTCCATGGATATATTTCTTTTAAAGCGGCCTTTTGTAATATGCTTGTTGCTGTCTTGTTGACCTTCAACCACACCTCTCAACTGTGCATTTTTTTTTTTTTTTTTTTGCAGAATATCTAGATTTTTGTATTGCATTTTTGGGCTGTTCCTCATACAATCTGTGGTTTTCAGGCAAATCATTGAGAATTTAAGTCACCAAATAATGACAGACATTGAATTTCAGACTCCATATCCTTCTAAAAAATACATGCTAATGCAAAAACTCTGATTCTATCAATTTTCTAGGTTTATAAGAGCAATATTTGAAAACTATTTAGGCCTTTGTTCCACTCATTTTTAACTTTCTCCAGATTACTTGCACTAAGGGTTGAGTGGCATGGCTTCAATAAAATGTCTGTCTAGGTTTCTAAAAAAGTAATTTCTATCATATGCTATCAATAGGAAGTAGTAAAATAAGAAGTTATGTACCTACCATAACGTTCCATGTTAGTTGTCTTCTCTCGCCTTCTTTCTTGCTTGATGGGTTCGGAGCCGATCCTCGGCTCCGACTCGGCACTTGCTTTAGCTCGAGAACTCCTTTTACCAGCTCGAGGCAGCCCCATATCCCATGATGCAAGGCAGTAAGTACCCAGATCTCGTTTGTTGACAAAGGGCAATAACACCAAGCATAAAATACTTCCCAAGGAAGAAGAAACTTACAGATGGAAAAGGACCAGGTTAGAATGGTCTTTAGCATAATAGTTTCTTGTACAAGGTCTGTCCAGGCCAGGGGAAGGAGGGAGGGTCCCAAGAAAGAAGGCGAGAGAAGACAACTAACATGGAACGTTATGGTAGGTACATAACTTCTTAATGTTAAGTTGTCAATCTCGCCTTCATTCTTGCTTGATGGGACCGGCACCCTAGGACCTCTATCCTGGGGGGCTCAATGGAACAAACTCTTGAGGACTGTAGAGCCCAAACTGGCTCTGTCCCTGGAGGCCAAGTCCAATTTGTAATGGGAAACAAAAGTGTGAGGAGTGGCCCAAGTGGCGCTGCACAAATAGTGTCCAAAGGAAGTCTAGCTTGAAAAGCTGTAGAAGTAGCTAAACTCCTAGTTGAATGTGCTTTGGGTTTTGAGCACAGCTGTTTTCCCTGAGTATAAATTTCAGTGATGACCGAAGAAAGCCATCTGGACAAAGTCACTTTGGAAACAGGAAGGCCTTTTTATTATCCGTGATATGACACAAAAAGTTGATCAGATTTTCTAAATTTTTTTGTTCTGTCCAAATAATATCTAAGTTGACGGTGGACGTCAAGATAATGTAGCTTTTGTTCAGCTCTATCTGAATAGTTAGGAAAAATACAGGAGATCAACGGATTGATTCAGATTGTTCTTTGAAGCGACCTTAGGTAAAAAGGATGGATTAGTTCTCAAAGATACTCTGTCTTTGTGAAAAATCAAATAGGGGGGTCGAACCGAAAGAGCATGAAGTTCAGACACCCTCCTGGCAGATGTAATAGCCACTAGGAATAAAGTTTTCCAAGAAAGATATTTTAGGGAACAAGAAACAGCTGGCTCGAAGGGGGGAAGAATCAAGGATGTCAGCACTAAATTTAGATCCCACTGAGGAGGAGGATTCCTGATTGGAGGCTTTAGTAGGAAAATTCCTTTCAAGAAGGCCCTGCAGAGCCTATGGGACATAATATTATGATCTGCTATACCGACATGAAAATTAGAAATAGCAGCCAATTGAACTCTGACTGTGGAAGAAGAGGAGCCTGCATGAAAAATCTCTGCTAAGAAGTCCAGAACTGCCTGAACAGGGGCAGTAAAAGGATCAATATTTTGGGCCTTAGCCCAATAAGAGAAACGTTCCATTTGCTTGTGTAAATCCTCCTGGTAGAGGATTTTAGTGAAGCTACTATGATGTCTCTAACTGGGTTAGAGATCAAAGGAAGCCTGGCTAAGGAAGGAAGTGGAGCAACCATGCTGTGAGGTTGAGAGAAGGGATTGACCGGTGCAGCTGACCGGATTGGTGAATCAGTAGATCTGGCACTGGGTCCAGATGCCAAGGCTGCACCAAAAGGTGATGATGGAGGAACGGGAACCAAACTTGTCGAGGCCAGTAAGGGGCAATGAGAATCAATTTGGCTCTCAAAACGGTAGCTTTCTGGATCACCTGAGGGATCAGAGGAAATGGAGGGAAGGCATAAAGAAGTCCCTGGGGCCAAACCTGGGTCAGAGCGTCTCTGGGGGGATGGCCTGATAGAGGGAAGAGGCTGAAGAAGTCTGGACATTTGCTGTTTTGGGGAGTAGCGAAAAGATCGCAACATGGACGACCCCATTCCAGAAAAATCTCTTCCGCTATAGATTGCTTGAGAGACCACTCGTGAGGCATGAGGATAGCTCTGCTCAATCTGTCCGCTATAATGTTGGTTTTCCCAGGGATATGCGTTGCTACCAGAAACCGATGAGAGGAGATCGCCCATTGCCAAAGTCTGAGCGCTTCTCGACACAAGGGGTAGGACTTGGTTCCGCCCTGTTTGTTGATATACCAAACTACAGACATGTTGTCTGTGTGGACTGCAATTGTCCCTACGGGAAGAAAGTCGTTGAGGGCTTGCAACGTTAAAAGCACTGCTCTCATCTCCAGGACATTTATGTGCAGATGGTACTCGAGCGGTTGCCACGTCCCATGAACCATCCTGCCCTGATAATGACCCCCACCCGATCAGGGAGGCATCCGTGGTGACAGTGGCTATCGGGGACGGGGTACAAAGCACCTGCCTTGGTGAACCTGAGGCGATGTGATCCACCAAGCAAGATGCTGTTTGCATGTCTGTGTCACCAGAATCTGGTGACGCATTGGGAGTTGCTGGTATGACCACTGTGTGAACAGCATCCACTGAAGAAGGCATGTAGAATCGAGCCAGGGAAGAAGAGTAATGGCCGCAGCCATGAGACCTAATACCTTTAGAACCATTCTGGCCTGTATTTTCTTGCTGGCCAGAATGATCCTGACATGAGTCTGAATGTCTGAAACTCTTTGTTCTGTAAGGGTAGCTGACATCCGAACAGTGTTTAAGTTTGCGCCTATGAAGGTAATAGACTGGCAGGGCGATAAGGATGACTTTTGAAGTTGATTGAGATGCCTAAATGAGAACAAAGGTCTATTGTGTAATCCCTGGCTTGTATAAGCTGATGCCTGGTGGTGGCTGACAGGAGCCAGTCGTCGAGATACGGAAACACCTGGAATCCTTGGCGTCTCAGGTGAGCCGTGACCACTGCCATGCATTTGGTGAACACTCTGGGGGCTGTAGTGAGACCAAAGGGCAGGGCTCTGAACTGGAAGTGACTGGACCCCAGCCAGCGGAGAAATCTCCTGGAGCGTCTGTGAATTTTGATGTGATAGTACGCATCCTGAAGATCTATTGAGCACATCCAGTTGTCCTTCTGTAAGAAGGGCAGAATTGACTGAAGAGTGACCATTCGGAATCTTGTCTTCCTGACAGACTTGTTGAGTCTGCTGAGATCCAGTATTGGTCTCCAGTCTCCCGTCTTTTTGGGGACCAAAAAGAACCTTGAGTAGATTCCGGGCTCTGAATGGTCTATTGTAACTGGCTGAATGGCTCTTTTTTGCAGTAGTTTTGCGATTTCTAACTCTGCAATGTCCCTTAGACCGGGTGGTACATCTGGAAGGGAACTTGAGGGGAAGGGACTTTCCTCGAAAGGAATTATGTAACCCTTGGATATGATCGACTGTACCCATCTGTCTTGAGTGAGGGAATGCCAGGCTTCTGGGTACAGTGATAATCTTCCCGACTGCCTCCAAGGAGGGACAGCCGGGCAACACCTCAGGGATGCTGAAAGGGCTTATCAGAGAGAGGCTCCCTGTTTCCCTGGTTCTTGGACCCCCTCTGCCTCTAGAGCGTCTGTTGTTGTTACCCCTCTGCCTCTAGGGGTAAACTGACCACGTGAATCCGGCGTGACTCCTTGGGATTCTGGAACCACATCTTCCCACCCTTCTGTCCTTTGGGATAAGGCCTAGAAGGGGTGGAAAACGGACTCCAACAGCAGAAAGAGTCTTGCCGTCCTGCTCACACCTGGTCAAGGTTTCCTTCACCTGAGGGCCAAACAAAGCTGACCCATCAAAGGGAGAATTTGTGAAGGACGCCTTAAAGGGATCCATAAAATCACATAGCCGCATCCAGGCTTGGCGTCTAAGAGCCACACCTGTGCCTGCGGCTCTACTCGCTCCATCCGCAGCATAAGATATTAGCCGCATGGAGGAGTTAGCAATGGAATTGAGGGTTCCTAGCTGCGAAGCAGTCTTTTCTTGAGCCCCTGCAGCTGTAGGATCCTGAACTACTTCTCCCAGCTCCTTCAGGATATCTCTCTGGAGTCTGGTGAAGTGACAAAGATAATTCAGCGAGCATAGCAAAGGTCGCTGAGGAAAACATCCGCTTGCCGTACCTATCCATGGTCCTAGAGTCCTTATTAGGAGGATGGACGGGCACGGAAGGATCTGCAAGTTCCTTTTTGGTGGCCGCAGCCACCACCATGGCATCAGCGGGGACACCCTTGGTAAGGAATTGTTTGTCACTCGGGGCAGTGATAAATTTTGAAGGCCTCCTAGGGACTGGCTCTACAGAGTCAGGAGCTGCCCACGCCTTCGGCAATAACCTGCATAAGGGGTCGAAGGCGGAGACACCCAGGAGGTGGAGGGCCGAGATCCAAACGCCTCTAGGTATACTGACTCATCCTCAGAGGGATTGTTGGTGGGCCAGTTTCCCCTCTGTTTAAGAAGTTCTAGGATGTCTGCGAAGGAGACATCCTCAGAGGGGGATCTAGGGGATCCCTCTGACTCATCAAAGTCAGTATCCGAAGTGACAGACTCGGGGAGTCTACATGCTTCCTCTTACAAGTCCTCTTCCTAGGAGGATCTCCCGAAACATCAGGAGAATCCTCGGAAGAGGGGGAAATTCCCAATGGGGAAACCTGAGGCAGAGGATCTCTGGGTCCTGTAGCAAGAGAAGTGGCAGAGATGTCAACAGGTACTATAGAGGGAGGAGCTACGGAACAGACTGCTGACTGATACCAGTGGCCAGTACACTCTTCATCACCTCGAATGCTCCCTCCCAGGCAGGTCCGAGAGAACCCGCTCCAAGAGCTAGGAACTCCAGGGACCACCGAAAGGGAAGTCTCCGAGGCAGATGTCGGAGCCGAGCTCACCAAGGCCGAGGCTCCAAGGGGAAGAGCGGGCTCGGACAAGGGTCCGATGCCACTCACCCCTCGGAGGAGACCATGGAAGCCCGACCACGAATCCCTCTAAGGAAGAGGAGATAAGAGTAGAGGCTGAAGGAACAGAAGGGGTATCCGTCCTCCAGCCGTAGCAGTAACCATGCCCGAAGACTCCAACTCCAAGCTCTGGGGTAGAGTTGAAGGAGGAACTGTAACGGGGTGTGGACCAACAGTCGTCTGCTGAGACGGACTGTGTAACATTTGGGCCAGTACCTGTGACTTGAGTAATCTACTGACCACTCTCTCTAGGTCATGATCTGACAACCTGGATGACCTTGAAGATCGGCTCCGATGGCTCCGTTCCGATAGAAGAGGTGAAGCCGGAGCCGAAAGTATCGGCTCCAAGGAAGGAGACCTCGACCTCTTCCTGGAATGAGCCATCGGAGCCGATACTATGGATCCTGTCGGCGCCGACTTATAGGAGCCGACAGAACGCCTCGATGTATCGGCTCCAGCCGGAGCCGATACAGCTACCAAAGTAACGGTGTCGGAGCCGATCGGAGCCGACACCGATGCCTGTGCCACATGGGTGTCGGAACCGATCGGAGCCGACATCGAAGTGGACAATACAGATTTGGCACCGATAGCCATCGGTGCCGAAAGCTTTGTCAAGCCAGAATCGGCTCCAGCCGGAGCCGATCTCGACTCAGGCCGCAGGCTTAGATACAGAAGCCTGGGCCTTGGCAGGTTTTGTTGATTTTGGTGGAGCCGACTTAGCGGGAGAGCCCTCCGGCTTAAGAAGGCCCCTAAGAATCAACTTATTACGTCTCTCCTGCAGGACTCTCTGGCTGAAGGAGTGACAAATAGCACAGGAGTCCTGCAGGTGAAGAGGGCCCAGACAATACAGGCAAGAAGTGTGACCGTCTGTCAGAGACATCTTCTGACAGCACGAGTCACACTTCTTAAAACCTGAGACCCTCTCCTTTGACATGGTGCCGGAAAACACAACACACACACACCAGTCAAATTAAATTAAACAAAATACCAAGAGGTATTTTATAAAAAACCAACACACACACCCTAACAGGGGGGGGATGGGATAGGGAAAATTGACTAACAAAAAATTAAAAGAGACAGGGAATTTCTGTCAGAAAGGATAGAAAATAAACTTAAACTATCAAAAATTAGTTTTATACTAAAAGGGGCTTGAAAAATCACAAAGTGAACAACTTACCAGGAGCTGGTAAAAGAAGACCTCCTAAGCGGCAAACGAGATCTGGGTACTTACTGCCTTGCATCATGGGATATGGGGCTGCCTCGAGCTGGTAAAAGGAGTTCTCGAGCTAAAGCAAGTGCCGAGTCGGAGCCGAGGATCGGCTCCGAACCCATCAAGCAAGAATGAAGGCGAGATTGACAACTTAACATCAGTTGTTTAATCTTACGCATTAATTTACCCCTTTCTTACAGTTGTAAAATTTTGACACAAAAATGAAAGCATTACCAGGGAAAGTATTCAAGATCTTAGCTTTTATATCATCAGGAGACGGCCGCGGTGGTGCAGCGGTTAGCGTTGCCACCTCACAGCAAGAGGTTCTCTGGTTCAATTCTTGGCTGGAGCACCTTCTGTGTGGAGTCTGCATATCCTACCTGCGGTCAAGTGACGTTTAAAGACATGCAGGTAGGTGCGTGCGTGAATGGATGACCCTTCTTTGAAGGTTGGGCACCAGGCTGGCACTGTAAAAATCCACTGCCAATCATTAGCGGACCTGAGTTCCGCTGTGGCGACCCCTAACCGGGAAAAGCCGAAATACATTAGTAGCTTTTAGCTCTATACTTTAAGTGCTAGCCACAAAATTTGAGAAATCATTTTATGCTCAATTTCTGAGAGACTTGCTTGGCTACAATCATCTGCATTAGAATCTGAAGTTAAGTGAAACTTGCAGTAGTGTATTTTAGTCTTCTGTTAAGTACAAACTTGCAGTTTTAAAAGTACTGTATTTCATTTTTTCTCTTTCCTAATTGTGTGTTTCATTGAATAGTGTGCTGTGTGTCTCTCTGCTATAAGAGGGGGTGGTGGTCTTCTCACTTCTTTGATATCTGATATTTAATAGCCTAGAGGGCTTCCTCTGTACTTTAAGTGCTAGCCACAAAGTTTGAGAAATCATTTTATGCTCAACTTCTGAGAGACTTGCTTGGCTACAATCATCTGCATTCGAAGCTGAAGTTAAGTGAAACTTGCAGAAGTTTATGTTAGTCTTCTGTTAAGTACAAACTTGCAGTTTTAAAAGTACTGTATTTCATTTTTTCTGTTTCCTAATTGTGTGTTTCATTGAATAGTGTGCTGTGTGTCTCTGCAGTTAGTTCTGCACCCACCCTCCCTATTCTTGTGCTGGTGTAAGTGTTGGTGGCTCTGGAATTGCCCGCCCCTCCTGTAAGTCTGTATTAGAACACTCCTCCTGGGTCCATCTCATTTGCTCACTTAACCGAGTACAGTGAGATCATATTCTGAGTCTAGTGTTCACTCTACTAAATACAGAGAGAAGATTTGAGAAGGCCAACCCACTTAGGTTCTTCCTTCCTCTCCTTGCACTTAAAAATATGCACTTTATTCATCTGCTTTTACTGTATTTGTGTTTACTCCTACTTTATTTTGCTTTTCTTAAAATTACTCAATTTTATTTATTCTGCTGCATTTATTACTTCTTGGTAGTAGCGTGATTAAATTGTAGTAAGAAGTTATGTACCTACCATAACGTTCCATGTTAGTTGTCTTCTTCTCGCCTTCTTTCTTGCTGGATGGGTTCGGAGCCGATCCTCGGCTCCGACTCGGCAATCTACTAAAGCTCGAGAGCTATTTACTGGCTCGAGGCCCTCCCTACATCCCACAATGCTAGGCATCAGATCCCCAGATCTCGTTTGGCAGAGCTAACACCAAGGAAAGATTCAAGGACACCTGTCCAACCACAAGGAAAACTATAGTACAAAGACAGAGGAGGACACAATGTACATCAGAGTTGTCCAGAGAAAGAAGGCCCCAAAAGGGGACTCTTCTCGGTCTGTCCAGGCTAGGGGGATGGAGGGTGGGACGCAAGAAAGAAAGCGAGAAGAAGACAACTAACATGGAACGTTATGGTAGGTACATAACTTCTTAATGTTAAGTTGTCTATCTCTCCTTCATTCTTGCTGGATGGGATAGCATCCCTAGCACCTTAGTCCTGGGTGGCTCATCGGAACAGACTTTTGTGCACAGTGGAACCAAACTCAGCTCTATTCCTAGAGGCCACATCCAACTTATAATGCAAAATGAATGTATGAGGAGTGGCCCAAGTGGCTGCGGCACAAATAGATTCCATTGGTAGTCTTGCTTGAAAGATTACCGATGTAGTCAATGCTCTGGTGGAATGACCTTTAGGTTTAGCAGGGAGTTGTTTATGTCTGAGTTGATAAATCAAGGTAATAATAGAGGACAACCACCTGGATAAGGTTACTTTGGAAACTGGCCGTCCTTGTTTGCCCTCAGCATAGGATAGGAAAAGTTGGTCTGATTTTCTTATTTGCTTTGTCCTGTCCAAGTAAAAACGTAATTGCCTGTGAAGATCCAAGCGGTGCAAATTTTGTTCAGCTTTGTTCGAATAGTTAGGAAAAAATACAGGCAGATCAATAGACTGATTCAGATTTGTTTCAGAGGGTATCTTGGGTAAAAACGAAGGATTAGGCCTAAGTGAAACTCTGTCCTTATGAAACACACGATAAGGAGGACGAATACAGAGGGCTTGAAGTTCCGAAACTCTCCTAGCTGATGTGATGGCTACCAAAAAGAGAGTCTTCCAGGAGAGCAATTTTAAGAAACAGGAAGCTGCTGGTTCAAAGGGGGGGAGAATCAAGGAAGCCAATATCAAGTTCAAGTCCCACGGAGGCGGGGGATCCCTGACTGGGGGCCTAAGTAACAAAGTTCCTTTGAGAAAGGTCTTGCAAAGTTTGTGGGACATGATGCTGGTTTCTGACAGGCTAGCATGGAAATTTGCAATAGCAGCTAATTGGACCCTAATGGTAGCAGAGGAGGAACCAGCTTGAAAGAGCTCTGCTAAAAAATCTAAAACATGATGGACAGGGGCTGTAAAAGGGTCAATATTCCTAGCCTCTGCCCAAGAGGAGAAACATTTCCACTTACTAGCATAAGTCTTCCTGGTGGCAGATTTGTGTGAAGAAAGGATGATTTCACACACCGGTTGAGAAATTAGCGGAAGCCTGGCTAAAGTTGGAAGTGGAGCAACCAAGCTGTAAGGTTGAGAGACTGAAGGGACTGGTGCAGCCCGCCCGACTGATGGACCAAGAGGTCTGGCACTGGGTCCAGATTCCACGGCTGCTCCAGAAGGTGGCGATGCAGGAACGGGAACCAAATTTGTTGAGGCCAGTAAGGGGCAATGAGGATCATCCTGGATCCCAAAGCGGTTGCCTTCTGAATTAGCTTGGGAATTAGGGGAAAAAGGTGGAAAAGCGTATAGAAGATCCCGGGGCCAATCGTGAACTAGAGCGTCTCTGGGGGAGTGGCCGGGAAGGGGGAAGAGAGTGAAGAAGTCGTCGCACTTGCTGTTAAGAGGGGTTGCAAAAAGGTCGCAGCAAGGTTGACCCCATCTGTTGTCCTCTACTTATTGATTGAGAGACCACTCGTGAGGCATGAGAATAGCTCTACTTAGCCTGTCTGCTATGACGTTGGACCTCCCGTGGATGTGCGTTGCTATCAGAAACCGTTGCGAGGAGATCTCCCACTGCCAGAGTCTGAGTGCTTCTCGACATAAGGGATAGGACTTGGTTCCGCCCTGCTTGTTGATGTACCACACTACAGACATATTGTCTGTCTGAATTGCAATAGTCCCGGTGGGTAGAGAGTCCTGAAGAGCTTGCAATGCCAAAAGCACCACTCTCATCTCCAAGACAGTTATGTGCAGATGGTACTCTAGAGGTTGCCAGGTGCCTTGGACAGTCCTGCCCTGAAAATGCCCCTGCACCTGATCAGGGAGGCATCTGTGGTCACTGTGGCAACAGGAGGAGGAAGAACACATGGTCTGCCCTGGAGTATCAGAGGGGAGACCATCCACCAAGCTAGGTGGTCTTTGCATGACTGAGTGATTATTATCTTGTGAGACACTGGAAGCTGTTGAAAGGACCATTGAGTAAAAAGCATCCACTGAAGAAGCCGGATGTGAAAGCGAGCTAGGGGAACTAGTATGATTGCTGCTGACATGAGGCCCAAGGTCTTTAGTACAACTCTGGCTTGAATCCTGTTGCACTGTAGTAAGACTTGCACATGTCGGTGGATTTCTGGAACTCTGTCGAGAGGAAGCCTTGCAGACAGATCTTTTGAATTTAACATTGCGCCTATAAAGATAATAGACTGAGAAGGCAACAATGCAGACTTTTCGAAATTTATTGATATACCTAGCTCGGTGCAAGTTTGGATGGTATAATCCCTGGCTCGCAGTAGTTGATGCCTGGTGGGAGCAGTGAGGAGCCAGTCGTCGAGATATGGAAACACCTGGAATCTTCGCCATCTCAGGTGAGCCGTAACCACTGCCATGCATTTGGTGAACACCCTGGGGGCTGTAGTGAGACCAAAGGGCAGGGCCCTGAATTGATAGTGACTGGCTCCCAGATGGAAGCGGAGAAACCTTCTGGAGCGCCTGTTCATTTTAATATGGTAGTACACATCCTGAAGATCTATGGAGCACATCCAATTGTCCTGACCCAAAAAGGGTAGAATGGACTCGAGCATGACCATCCGGAACTTTGTTCTTTGAACAGACTTGTTTAGCCTGCTGAGATCCAAAACGGATCTCCAGTCCCCTGTCTTTTTTGGTACCAAAAAGAACTTGGAGTAGATTCCGGATCCTTGCTGGTTTGCTGGGACTGGCTAGATGGCCCGTTTGTCTAGCAGTTTTGAAATTTCTAGTACTGCCTGTTCCCTTAGACCGGGTGGAACATCTGGAAGGGACTTGGTTGTTTGTACCGGGGTGTGGAAAAAGGGAATCTTGTAACACTCGGATACGACAGACCGTACCCATTTGTCTTGTGTGGGGAGTTGCCAGGCTTCTGGGTACAGTGACAATCTTCCCCCGACTGCCTCCGAAGGCAGACAGTCGGACAGCCCCTCAGGGGTGCTGAAAGGGTTTGTCAGAGAACGATTCTCTGCTACCCTGATTCTGCGGGCCCCCTCTGCCCCTCGGGCGTCTATTGTTCCCTCCCCTGCCCCTGGAGGGAAACTCGCCACGTGTGTCAGGCACGACTCCCTGGGGTTTCTGAAACCACATTTTTCCACTCTTCTGACCCTTGGGGTATGGTCTAGAGGGAGTGGAAAAACAGACTCCCACAGCAGAGAGAGTCTTGCCTTCCTGCTCACACCTGGTAAGGGTATCTTTCACCTGTGGTCCAAACAGAGCCGAACCATCAAAGGGGGTATTGGTGAAGGATGCCTTAAAGGGGTCAGCAAAGTTGCATAACCGCATCCAGGCATGTCTTCTCAAAGCCACGCCTGTACCTGCGGCCCTACTCGCCCCATCGGCTGCATAAGAAATGAGCCGCATGGAGGAGATGACGATAGAATTAAGGGTCGCCAGCTGGGAGTTTATCTTGTCTTGAGCCCCCGCAGCTGATGGATCCTGAAGGGTATCACCCAGTTCCTTAAGAAGATCCCTTTGGAGATGGGTGAAATGGCACAGATAATTCATCGACTGCATAGAGAAGGTCGCTGAGGAAAACACCCACTTCCCGTACCTGTCCATTGTCCTAGATTCTTTATTAGGTGGATGGACAGGCACAGAAGGGTCAGCCAACTCCTTCTTTGTGGCTGCTGCAACCACCATGGCATCAACAGGGACACCTTTTGTCAAGAATTGCTTGTTGGGTGGGGCTGTAATAAATTTAGTGGGCCTACAGGGAGTTGGTTCCACTGTGTCTGGGGCAGACCACTCCTTTCGAGCCACCACTTCCATTAGTGGGTCGAAAGGCGGAGACACCCAGGAGGTGGAAGGGCGAGAACCAAACACGTCCAGGTAGACCGACTCGTCCTCCGAAGGGTTAAGGGCAGTCCAGTTCCCCCTCTGCTTAAGGATTTCTAGGATGTCTGAAAAGGAGACATCCTCAGAGGGGGATCTTGGGGACCCTTCCGAATCCTCCAAGTTGGTATCAGATGTGACTGACTCGGGTGAGTCAACATGTTTCCTCTTGCATTTTCTCTTCCGGGGGGGGGGGGCTCCTCCAAAAGATCGGGGGAGGCCTCAGAAGAGGAAGATACGCTCAATGGAGCTTTTGCTCTCCACGCTTGGGGTCAGGAGGGTGGACAGAGACCGATGCACCACCATGGGGGGAAGAACCAAAGGGGCTGATCGAGGGACTGACTCAGGAGTCAGCACACTCCTCATGACCTCGAAGGCACCCCCGTCAAGCAGAGCAGAAGGTCCCCACTCTGAGGAGATGAGAACCCCTGTCGGCACCGAGAAGGATGGCTCCGAGGCTGATGTCGGGGCTAAGCTCACCTGTGCCGATGCTCCAAGAGGGAGAACGGGGTTGGACAAGGGCCCGATGCCACTCGCCCCCTCGGAGCCGACGAGGAAGTCTCGGTGCCCAGATCCCTCCAAGGACGGAACCAAGGAAGAGATCGGAGCCGACAAAGGAGCTGAAAGGTGTGGTATCGGTTCCGACGTCACCAAGATTCGAGCCCCAACTGGCTCCGGCTCCGAACACAAGAAGGGAGTCGGAGGAGGAACTGCTGTAGATACCGGGACAGCCACAGTCTGTTGAGATGGGCTGGTTAAAATTTTGGCCAGGGCCTGCGACTTAAGGAGTCTGCTGACCACCCTCTCTAGGTCATGATCAGATAGCCAGGAAGACCGAGATGAGTGGGACCTATGGCTTTTCTCAGATTGGAGTAATGGTGACCTCAGAGCCGAGAGAACTGATTCTAGGGAAGGGGATATAGAACGTTTTCGGCTCAAAGATGGTTCCAACAGTAAAGTCAGAGCCGACTGAGGTCTAGAGGTATCGGCTCCAGCCGGAGCCGACGAGGAGGCAGGTGCTCCACCAGGCGACGGCTCCGAACTGGGAGCCGATGGCTTGGCGGGCTTAGAGGATTTACCCGACGAAGGCTTGGTCGGGGATCCTTCTGGCTTAAGTAAGCCTCTCAGGGTGAGCTTGTTCCTGCAGGTGTAGGGGGCCCAAGCAATAAACGCAAGAAGTGTGACCGTCTGTCAGAGACATCTTCTGACAGCACGAGTCACACTTCTTAAAACCTGAGACTTTGGTATCCTTAGACATGATGGATACCAAAGGAAAAAAATCACTAGTGCTTAAACACACAGAACACACACACACACACACACACACACACACACACACACACACACACACACGCACGCACGCACTAGTTAAGCTAACAAAATTAAACAATTACACAGTTAACTATATATAAATATATATATACAAGTCTACAACTGTAATAAAGTAAAAGAGCTAACACTACCCTATAACACAAGGAAAGGGAGGGGAGATTAGCCACTGAGAAAAAAAGGGGGAATATTAGGGAGTAAACAGAGAGTAAACTAACTGGGAAGTTATAAATATAAGAAAAGGTTATAGAGAAAAAACTAAAGTTAACTTTTAATACATATATATATATGTATATATATATATATATATATATATATATATATATATATATATATATATATATATATATATAAAGATTAATGCGACCTGGAGCCAAGTAAATCGCAACCTTGTAGCTGAAGCGGCAAACGAGATCTGGGGATCTGACGCCTAGCATTGTGGGATATAGGGAGGGCCTCGAGCCAGTAAATAGCTCTCAAGCTTTAGTAGATTGCCGAGTCGGAAAATGAAGACGAGATAGACAACTTAACATCTGTTATTCTAAGTCTTTTGGTTTAAGCACTTGGGCTTCATACAGGTTGTTTTACATTAAGAAGGTTTGAGGTCTGCACTGTTGTGGCAGGACAGGTAGCTTACATCCTTCTAAGCTGGGAATTGCTGATTGAAGGTCCAGTGTCTGCTATTCTAAAAGTGTATTAGTTCTGGCTTAAGCACTTGGGCTTCAGGCCAGTTATTCTACATTAAGAGAGTTTGTGGTCTGCACTCTTGTGGAAGAAAAGGCTGGATTCTGACCTTCTGAGCTGGGAATTTCTTTTCACAGGCTTATTGTGCCTGCATATTTGAACTGTTTCTTTCTGAAACTGGTGCGCCTTGATGCTGTAGCATAGACCAGATTCAGGCCTGCTGAATCTAGCTTTGTTTGTATAACTTGAGCACTGATCCAGGCCATCTTTTTTTGGAGAAGGTTCCCCTGCACCCTAGTAGCAGGAGTGTGCAGTTAGAAAGTACAGTTGTGTACTCTTACCATAAATGTAGATGTTCGAGTGTGTTCACTGTTGCAGTCATCACTGTAGGGTTCTTCCTGCCAGCAGCAGCCCACGATCGGCCAGAATCCCAAAGTCTGGATTGGGCGCCAGCTGAGGTCGCATTTATCCTGAGGTCAATGCGCCGGAAGGTATAAAGACCTCAGCTGTCGCCATTTCCCCAGTTTTTCTTGCCCCAGATGTCAGGTGCCCAGAAAGAAAAGGCTAAAAAAGAAACCATGCCCAAAACCTCGGCAGCCAAAATACCTCATAACAGACAATACTCAGGGAAAAAACCAAAGAGGGGATAGGAGGGAGGGTAACCCGGACTGCAACAGTGAACACACTCGAACATCTACATTTATGGTAAGAGTACACAACTGTACTATGTCCTTCATGGTTCACTGTTGCAGTCATCACTGTAGGGTTGAGTTCCAAAGCTAAGAAAGGGTGGCTGGAGGAGAAACAGAGGGAGCGGTCACAAAACCTTGCAAAACCGCAGAAGTAAAACCTGCCCTGGATTTAGAATAGAGAAGGAGGTTGTAATGCTTAGAAAAAGTATGTACCGAACCCCAAGTAGCAGCTTCCAAAATATCCTTGGTAGGAACCCCACAAAGAAAAGCTGCTGAAGTAGCAGTAGCCCGGGTAGAATGAGTCCTAACATTAACAGGAATCGGATTGCCATGATAAGAGTAACATAACTTGATGCAGTGGGCAATCCACTTGGAAATAGTTTGCTTAGTGATTGCTTTGCCCTGAACAGTAGGAGCATAAGCGACAAACAACTGATCAGATTTCCGGAATATCTTGGTCCTGTCCAGGTATAGACGATGCTGTCTGTGCACGTCTAGAGAGTGCAAAAGACTTTCTTCCTCACTTTGAGGATTAGGATAAAAGGTAGGCAAATGAATAGACTGATTCATGGCCACTGCCGAAACCACCTTGGGCATAAATGTGGGATTAGTCCGTAGAGATACCCTGTCCTGATGAAAAATAAGGAAGGGTTCCACAGCCATGAGTGCTTGCAATTCTGAAATTCTTCTAGCAGAGGTAATAGCTAAAAGAAAAGCAGTTTTCCAAGACAAAACTTTTAAAGCCGTGGAAGCTGCAGGTTCAAAAGGAGACAAAGTTAATTTCTCCAAAACATAGTTAAGATCCCAAGTGGGAACAGGAGCCCTTATAGGGGGCCGAATATTCTTAGCCCCTCTAAGAAATTGTTTAAGTAATGGATGAGAAAAAATCGGAGGATCCGTATCATAATGTGCAGAAATAGCAGAAGCATGAAGCTTAACAGACGAAAAAGATAGGCCCGTATGTAATAACTCTGTCAGATAATGTAAAATCAGAGGAATGTTCAGAACAGAAGAATCACCACCCTGGACTTGACTCCAGGAGCAAAATCTTTTCCATTTTCCCGCATAAGATTTTCTAGTGTTGGGCTGTCTAGCTTCAAGGATTACATCCAGTACCTGTTTGGAAAGGGCAGAGGTGTTTACAGACCCTGGATCCGCCAGGCAGCTAGATGCAGAGTCTCGACATGACTTTGGAGTATTCGACCGTCCCATTGAGACAGTAGATGAGGGATATGAGGCAGAATCCAGGGAGGCTCCCGAACCAAGTTCATCAGAGTGGAATACCAGAATTGCCGAGGCCAATTGGGAGCCAGTAGAATCATGTGTGGTCTGTCCTGTTTTATCTTCAGAAGTACCCAATATAGAAGAGGAAAGGGAGGAAAAGCATATACTGAGAGGTGTTTCCAACTGAATGAGAGGGCATCCACTTTCCATGCTAGTTTGTGGTAGGTCCCTGTGCAGAATGTTGGAAGTTGATGATTCTGAGGGGATGCAAAGAGATCTATGCCCGGACATCCCCAAGCCTTTATAATCATCCTGAATATCCGAACATCCAACATCCATTCGTGTGGATCTGAAATGCATCTGCTCAATGCGTCTGCCAGAGTGTTGTCTTTCCCTGGCAGGAATTGCGCCTGTAAGTCGACACTGCAGGTCAGAGCAGTGTACCAGAGATTCATGGCTAATCTGCACAGGGGGTAAGAGTGAGAGCCCCTCTGCTTGTTGATGTACCACATCACTGTAGTGTTGTCTGTCCGTATCAACAATTGTCCTGGTAGAAGAAGGTCCCTGAAGGCTATCAGGGCATTCTGTACAGCTAGCATCGCCTTCAAATTTATGTGCAGGTGCGTTTGCTCCTTCGTCCAAATACCCTGAAGACATCTCCCGTGCATGTGGGCTCCCCATGCATAATCTGAAGCATCCATTGTCAGAACTTGGTTGGTCGGCGGAGGACAAAAAGGCTTCCCCTTGTTCTGTAGACAGGCTTCGGCCCACCAAAGAAACTCTCGCTGGAGACAAGGCAACATCGTGACCACTGTTTCCAAACTGTGGTAATGCTGAGACCAGACACTCTTGAGGTACCACTGCAGTTTCCTCATATGCAGCCTTGCATATGGTATTAGCAGAATGCAGGAGGCCATGTAACCCAAAGCCTGCAGAATTTTTCTTGAAGTCAGCTGTTTCATTGAAGCCAGGTGTCGGAAAAAAGAAGCCAGTTGCACTTTTCTGTCTGGTGTCAAGGAAGCCATCTGGGTTGAAGTACTTAGAAGAGCACCCAGGAAAGTAATCTGTTGTGTGGGTACCAGGTTTGATTTCTTTAGATTCACTGTGAAACTGAGGCACTGAAGAAGATGCTGCACAAAGGCTAGCTGCCGAAGTAGAGTGTCTTTGTCATCCGCTTGAAGAAGACAGTCATCCAGATAAGGGTAAATTTGAATCTCCTTCTGTCTGCAAAACACCATTACTGGTGCCAGGCACTTCGTAAAGACCCTGGGTGCAGTAGATAAGCCAAAGGGCAGCACAGAGAACTGGTAATGTTTCGAGCCTGCTTTGAAATGCAGATACCTTCTGCACTCTTGCCTTATAGGAATATGCAGGTAAGCTTCTTTTAAGTCCAAAGTCACCATCCAAGCATTCTTGTCCAACATAGGCAGCAGCTGCTGCAGAGTGAGCATCTTGAATTTTGGTATATCTAGGAAGGTGTTTAGTACAGAGAGGTCCAAGATTGGTCTCCACGAATTTTCCTTCCTGGGAATCAGGAAAAGTCTGGAATAAAAACCTTGCCCTATTTCTAAATTTGGCACCAATTCTATGGCCCTCATAGCCAGGAGGGACTGAACCTGCCGTAGTGCCTCTGCCCACTGATGATTTGGCAGGTCTGGCCAACCGTTCGGTTTTGGCAAAGTGTGGAAATGAAATCTGTAACCTCTTGAGACTATGTCCAGAACCCATTTGTCCCGGGTTATGTAGTTCCAATTTTGATAAAAAAGAGAAATCCTTCCCCCCAAAGGAGCTTCCAGGAGAGGAGCCCCTGGAACCAGAAAGGGAGAGTCATAAAGACTGTTTTCGGTAGGGTTGAGACTTATCTTCACCTCTCTTGGGAGAGGGGGCACTCCACTGCCTATTCCTAAAATGGGACTGTGACTGTCCCCTACCTCTGGAACGCCTGAATCTGCCTCTCTGAGACCTGTCCGAGCTCGGAAAGGACCAAGGTTTAGTTGGCCAGTGTCTGCTAAATCTAGGAGGTTGCACCTGTAGAAAATCCTTAACCGTCTGCATAGATTTGGCTTTGTCTTCCATTTTCTTCAATACCTCTTCAGCTTTGGACCCAAACAGAACATCGTGCTGCAAAGGGGCATCCAAAAGTTTGGCTTTAATGTGATCCGGCAAGCTTTGATCCCTTAACCAAGCATGTCTTCTAATAACAGCGCCAGTTGTTGCAGCCCTACAAGAAGCTTCCAAAGAATCAAAACCACAATGCAGCGTATGTTTACCCACTTGTTCAATAGCATGCAATAAATCCTGTAACTCCTGATTATCCGCATCAATAGACACAGCTGACATCTTTTGTTGAAATACAGACAAAAGGTATTGCTGATACTTCAGCATATGAAATTGACAGTTCAAAGCCATAATAGACAAGGTAGCAGAAGTATAAACCTTTTTACCCCATCTCTCCAAAGCCCTGGACTCTCGGTCAAAAGGGAATAGGATTTTTAGCAGAGGTCTCTTTAACACCCTTAGGACCCTGAGAAATTGTTTCCAGATCAGGCGAAAGATTTTTAAAAAGAAATTTATGAGAATCTGGAACCCTATAATACCTATCCGGTTTGGCCGGAGTAGGGGGAAAAGAATCAGGAGAGAGAGAGAAGCTTCCGAAAAAACATTATCAACAATGTCCAATACAGGGGGAATAGCCAGAGGCTTATGCTGTGGGAGAAGAAGAAAATCTCTAAGCCGTTTCTTGGATTCAGAGAATTCCTGCCCTTCCCAGTGAAAATGCACCCTCATATCATGCAAAGTTTCACCAAAAGAATAATCCTCAGGAGGAGAGGCAGAAGGAAAGGAATCTTCAGCATCAGAATCCTCATAAAGAGGAAAAGAATAATCCTGCTCAAGGGAAGAAGCAGAAGAAACAGAAATTTGGTCTGAAGAATCATAATCGGACTGTAATCTAGGCTTCTTGTCAGGAGGGGGATGAGAACCCCTGATCATAGTTAAAGAGATCTTCAGCCATTAAGTCCAAAAAAAGTGCCAAGGTCCGCTGTAAGGTGATCCAAACAATTTTATTCCACAAAGTTAAAATAGCCACGCTACTTCCTGGTCTCGATAACAGCAATGCCAATAGTAAAATAAACGCTCTTACATACACATTAAGGAAACTGCGTTTTCGTCATAAAGACTTCATCAGACAATATGAAGAACTTTAACACACATTTAAATACCTAGTTAAATTAATTGAAATCTATTTCATTGGCCATATTTCCTACCATACCCATTCAAACACACCAATCCAAACTTCTAATTCATTTGATTCATTAATATTAATGTCTTTATCAAAAAAATGCTCCGTGCTTGTTGTTAAAAACACATATTATAAACATTTAAAAACTGACATTCAACATTAAAAACTGATCCATTGTTTATATATAATATGAATAAATAAATAATTAAATAAATAATGGTTAAAAAACTATTTTACCACTAAATATGTAACAATTAATTTGGTGAAAAGGACTAGGGATACCATCCTATACTAATGCCCTCTAGTGTCCAAAATCAGAACTACTCTATAATTTGTTAGCCCTTATTTTTAATAGGGGTGTTATAGTTAGAAATTCATTCATTCCTGGGCTAGTGTTGGAATCCAAGTACACCTGCCACCATAGTTCCTTGTTTTCCAGGATTTCCTCCCAAAGTCCTCCCCTATTGTCAGGCTTAACTTGGTCCAACACAAACAATTCATATTTAGCTTCAGGACATTCCTTACAGTGTTTATATAGTGCATTAGTATTTTTAGCTTTGGAAATGTCATAATAGTGTTCATAAATTCTACGTTTCAAACATCTCTCAGTCTTTCCTACGTAGAACGACTGACATATTTGACATATAGCAATATAAACAACTCCCCTACTTTCACAGTTATAGTAAGCCCTGCTTTTAATTCTTCTCTTTCTACTGTCTATATATATTTCTGCCTTATGAATTATATATGGGCATTGGTGGCATCTTCCACATTTATATGTCCCACACCTCCTAATGTTACTATCCCTAACCTTCTTATTTCCTCTTTCTAAAATTGTTCCTACATTAGGTGGGTTTTTGAATACTATCTTAGGTTCCATTCTGGGTATCTCTTCTATATCCGTTAGGATGCTAAACTTTTTCCATTCTTTTTTGAAGAGATCCCTTAGTTTTGTATTAGAACTATTGTATTCCAAAACTAAACTTCTCCTATAACTTACTTGGTCATTCTTCTTACTATTTGTTTCTACAGTGTGTCTCAATCCCATTTTAGACTCATTACCCTTACCTAGTATAGGTTCAAATCTACCCAGTCTTCCATCCTCTACTTCTCTTCTTAACTTGTTTATAAACTCCTCTGGATAACCACGTTCCCTGAACATGTTATGTAATAAATTGCATTCATCCTGGAAGTCTGAGTCATTGGATGTCATTCGGGAACCTCTTACAAATTGTCCTTTGACAATGTTCTTCTTACTGTGAAACGGGTGGGCACTATTGTAATGTAAATAAGAGTTAACATAGGTCTCCTTTCTGTACACCTTACTCTCAAATTTACCTGCCCTTTTGTATATTTCTATGTCTAAATATTTCAGGGATTCTGTACTAATAGTGTAAGTAAACTTCAAGAATTTAGTGGTATGATTAATATATTCCATAAATTCCAAAAAACTTGCCTCACTCCCAATCCAAAAGATGACAATATCGTCCAAAAACCTATGGTACAATGTCCATAGTTCCTTGAACTTACAATTAATAATAAATTGCTCCTCCCATTTGGAAAGTACGATATTCGCATATGTGGGGGCACAAGCGGCCCCCATTGACACCCCCGTCTTCTGTTTGTAATATTCACAATCAAACGTTATAAAATTATATTTTAACACTGTGTCCATTAATATCACACTTGCTACTTCATCATTGAGACTCAAGAGGTCATCTTCAAACACGGCCTCTTCAAATAAACTCATTCCTTCTACATGTGGTATGCTCCCAAACAGGTCAATAACATCTATAGTTATAAATCTGATGTCATCTCTGAAACTGTCCTGTTTGAGTTCCCCCAAAAAGTCCCAAGAATCTTTGAGAATTAACTTATTATTGATCCAAATATGTTTGGTCTTAAAATCTATAAACTTGGCTAGGGGGACAGTTTTGGACCCCTCAGCTGAGACTATTGGTCTGAGGGGTGGGTTTACCATATCCTTGTGAATTTTCGGTATACCGAATATGGTAGCTACCCTCGGTTTCTTAACTTCTAAATATTTGAAGATTTTTTCATCAATTGTTTTTTCTGTTAATAGGTCCTGTAGAATGGAATCTATCCTATGGTATGCTACATTAATTTCGTTTAGTGATACCCCTAGTTGAATGTCAGTTTTTAAATTTTTATAATATGTGTTTTTAACAACAAGCACGGAGCATTTTTTTGATAAAGACATTAATATTAATGAATCAAATGAATTAGAAGTTTGGATTGGTGTGTTTGAATGGGTATGGTAGGAAATATGGCCAATGAAATAGATTTCAATTAATTTAACTAGGTATTTAAATGTGTGTTAAAGTTCTTCATATTGTCTGATGAAGTCTTTATGACGAAAACGCAGTTTCCTTAATGTGTATGTAAGAGCGTTTATTTTACTATTGGCATTGCTGTTATCGAGACCAGGAAGTAGCGTGGCTATTTTAACTTTGTGGAATAAAATTGTTTGGATCACCTTACAGCGGACCTTGGCACTTTTTTTGGACTTATTGGTTTGTTTCTAGTGCTTACATCTGTTTTTTGGTTCGAGATCTTCAGCCATCCTAAGCATCTGCCTCTGAGGCCTAGGACCCTGATCAAAAGGTGCCTGTGCTAGCCACTTCACTTTAGCTGGAGCCTTAGACTTTGACTTAGCATGTAAACCCAAATCCACATTTACAGGAAGCTGTGAAGGCCTGAGAACTCCCTCAGAAGCCGGTACCTGCCTACCGGCTCCGGACCCAACTGAGGGAGCAGTATCCGAAGGTCCAGTCCCTGGTAATTCTGAAGACCCCATCAGCTCCACACCAGAGTTGGTACAGGCAATTGGTTCAAAAGAGGCAGACGACAGGGGCTGCAAAGGTGCCTCACTGACGACAGACGAACCAGCAACTGGCAATAACTGAGTAACATCCTTAACTGTGGACCTCGGAGGCCTGTCTGCATCCCTGCGCCTCTTACACACCCCAGAAGCCGGAAAAGAATCTGAAGATATGTTATAATTAAACCTTTTTCCAAAATAGTAAAAGGCAAAGTTATATCTACGCCTAATAGTACGCTGATTAAATCTAGCACAAAACACACAATTAGCAACGTCGTGGTCAGGACCCAGGCAGGGAATACAGTAAGAGTGAAAATCCCTATGAGGTATTTGCTTCCCACAAGAAATACAATTATTAACTTTTTCTGACATCTGACTGGAGCAAGAAAAAGACCTCCCCAATGGGGTACTTATCTTTAAAAAACGAAAACCCTGGGATTAGATCCAAAAACAAACAGGAACAGGCCGATCGGCATCAGTGAACTGCCAAGGGCACTGTGCGGCAAAAAAAGCTGGGGAAATGGCGTCAGCTGAGGTCTTTATACCTTCCGGCGCATTGACATCAGGATAAATGCGACCTCAGCTGGCGCCCGATCCAGACTTTGGGATTCTGGCCGATCGGGGGCTGCTGCTGGCAGGAAGAACCCTACAGTGATGACTGCAACAGTGAACCACGAAGGACATCTTGTCTGATTGAAGACTGCTGGAACAGGGCTCAGTTTTGAGATTTTTTTCTGGTTAACTGGGTAACTTATTTAAATAACTTTGTTAGTTTTCTATTGTTTTATATATAAACAATTGCACTTTATTCATCTGCTTTTACTGTATTTGTGTTTCTTTCTGCTTTATTACTAGGGGCATTGACTACAACTCTGATCTGCGATCTACAACAATAAGTATCCTTTTCTGTGCATTTAAAGTATTTTTGATTGTATCTGCGATATATATATATATATATATATATATATATATATATATATATATATATATATATATATATATCTGTTTCCTGCCTTTCTAAGCTAGTATAGTCCAGTTTTCAGGTTAGTGCTGAATTCAGGGCTGTATTACAAATCCCTGTGTTTGCCCATACCTTACTTGGATAGAAGGAAGTTACTCTGTTCACCTGTGAGAGAGGGGAGCTTTGAGTAGCCTATCTGTCCCTGGAGGAGTGGTTTCAGCCCAGACATCAGTAGTTTATTGGCCATTTTGGGCTAATTTCTATCTGTTTTATTTCCCTGCTATAAATACCGCATTTGCTCGGTTTTGTGCGCCGGGCAGCACCGGTTAGCTAGGGAATAACTATTCCCGGCTCCACAAAGTCTCCTCTTCAATTTTTCCCTTGGAACTAGACAAACTTTCAACTTAAGCACTCAAGCCATTCATTTCTCAGCTCGGCACTTGCTCAAAACTCATAGCAAGCACTTATAAACCCTAGCACTAGACCCTCCTGTACTGTACAGAAGGATAAGGCTCTCTATTCGAGCTTACAAGCCATCCAGTAAAACAGTTCACTGTACCTATCCAGGCATGTCCAAAGGGCAGTTTCAGGTGTACTCTCCAGTCCAACTGGTGAATCTGGGGATTTTGAGGCAATGTTAAAACTGCCTCATGTACACATACAACCCTCTCCTCCTACCACCGAACACTAATACATGCAAGAGATGCAATTATACAGCCAAACTGGAGGCTAAGCCCTCTCAACCCAAGACTGGATCAGACAGTCAAGAGTAGAAGGGAAATACTTGCATCACACCACCAGTCTCACATAGACTCATTAAACCAGCACCGGCAAAAAGCACACAAATACATGAAAACATACTAGGAGGCTCTAAATAAAAATCTGCAAAAGCAACAGAGACCTCCAAAGCAAACATCCAAGATACTTCCACATACACAACACATAATTCACAAAACCAGTGTGCCATGCAATCACAGCCCTTAAGGCAAAACAACATACCCAACATACTAGTAACTGGTGACTCTATAGTCAGGCACACAGAAGGCCCACTCACTAGGCTGAATAAGGAGAAGGTTACTGTTAGCTGCCTGTCAGGTGCCAGGATCTGCCACATAACACAAGCACTCAGGTCACTCCAGAACAAGTACGAATATGACTGTCATTGTCCATGTTGGTGTGAATGACCTGAACAGTACTTCTCTGGACTACATGAAAAGAGACATGGAAGAGCTCTCTGATCACATAGCCCAGGCCGGTATGACCCTGACCCTGAGTAGCATCCTGTCCTCACCAAGAATGATACCACTGTATGAAGAAAAAATTCTCGATTTCAACAACTGGCTAAGTTTCTGGTGTCATTCAAAGGGGATCCAGTGTCTGTCCGCCTGGGATGACATGCTCGACAAGCCACGCTGCTTCGCTAGAGACAGCTTGTACCTGTCACCCTTAGGCTTTCGAATACTGGCCAAAGCTCTTGCCACCCCCATAGTGCCTTTTTTAGGCAAGGCTCAAAAGATAAACCCACCGCCATAAATAGCACAAGTAACAAAAAACTGAGGGTAATGCTATTCAATGCCAGAAGTCTAAACCTCAAAATGCATGCACTCGAGGCACTCCTCAGAATGGAGAAAACTGATATATGTGTAGTAACAGAAACTTGGTTTAAGGCTCCAAAGAGCACCCCAGCACTACCAGGCTACAACTCATACCTTTTAGTTATGTACTCACCATAACTTCAGATGTTTGGGATCCATCTCGCCTACATTCTGAATGATGGGTTCGGAGCCGATCCCTCGGCTCCGACTCGGCACGCTTATGCCAAAGAGCGAAGTCTCTTATTGGCTGAGCTTACTATATCCCAGGATGCACCACCACCAGTCCCCCAGATCTAGTTTGTCCGCATACATGCACACATGCATACCCTGCTTATATAACATCGTCAGATGAAACAAGATAAAAACAGTAGAGCTCAAAACCGTTCAATCTCTTCTGATCTGCAAGGCAGTGGGAAGGAGGGTGGGTATCAGGAATGTAGGCGAGATGGATCCCAAACATCTGAAGTTATGGTGAGTACATAACTAAAAGATGTTATGTGACCCTATCTCGCCTACATTCTGAATGATGGGACAGCGTCCCTAGCACCTGAATCCTGGGTGGCTCACTGGAAAACACTCCTGAGTACCGTGGAACCAAATGAAGCTCGTCCTTTAGATGCCACATCCAATTTGTAGTGGGAAATGAACGTGCGGTTGGACCAAGTAGCCGCAGCACAAATTTCCGAAATAGCGAGCTTGGAATGAAAAGCTATAGAAGTAGCCATAGCTCTGGTAGAATGAGCTTTGATAGATGATGCAAGTTGCTTATTTGAAGAATAGGCCTGAGTTATGCAATCTCTGATCCATTTTGAGATTGTAGCTTTGTGATGGATTGGCCCAATTTATTATCTGAAAAGGACACAAACAACTGGTCTGACTTACGAAGTTGCTGAGTCCTGTCTAAATAGAAGCGTAATTGCCTGTGAACATCCAATTTATGGAGAGTGTATTCTGCTTCATTAGAGAATTTTGGAAAGAAAACTGGTAGTTCTAGAGATTGTTGAAGACAGAAACTAGAGCAGACCTTTGGGACAAAGGATGGATTAGGCCTAAGTGATACTCTATCTTTGTGGAAAATCAAATACGGTGGTTTAATAGACAGGGCTTGAAGCTCTGAGACCCTTCTTGCCGAAGTAATAGCCACTAAAAATGCCGTTTTCCATGACAGATATTTTAACTCGCACGTAGCAGCCGGTTCAAAGGGGGGAGATGTTAATGCGCGCAGCACCAAATCAAGATCCCACGGAGGTGCAGGATGAAAAACTGGTGGTCTTAACAGGCTCGCACCTTTAATGAATGTTTTGCATAATCTGCTGCTCATCAAAGGAGGATCCGTGGATTCATGGAATTTAGAGATAGCAGCTAGTTGAACTTTAATAGTTGAGACAGAAGATCCCTGATTAAATAGGGATGTTAAGAATTTCAAAACCTCTGGGACAGGAGCAGTGATAGGGTCTAAGCCCTTGAGTTGAGCCCAGATAGCAAACCTCTTCCACTTACTGAGGTACAATTTGTTAGTGGTAGGGTTGTGGGCCAAAGATAAAATGTGAACAACTTCCGGGTCTAGTGTGTGACTTCTAACTAAGGTTGGAAGTGGAGGAGCCAAGCTGTCAATTTCAGAGATTGAAGGGACTGATGCCAATGTCCCGACTGATGGATTAGCAAATCCGGGATCACGTCTAAGGTCCACGGGTCGTCCACTGCATACTTTTTCAGGTAAGGAAACCATATCTGACGAGGCCAGTATGGGGCAATCAGAATCATTGAAGACCCTAGCTGAGAAGCTTTTTGAATAACTTTGGGAAGGAGTGGAATTGGGGGAAAAGCATAAAGCAACCCTGTTGGCCAAGGTTGTGCTAGAGCATCCATGGCTGGTACTTCCTGATGTGGAATCAAGGAGAAGAACCTTTGGCACTTGGTGTTTTGTGGAGTCGCAAATAGGTCGCAGCACGGCGTCCCCCATCTCTTGAAAACCTGGGCTGCTACTGCGCGGTTTAGAGACCATTCGTGAGGAGAGAGAATTGTCCTGCTTAATTTGTCCGCCAATACATTCGACTTTCCCGGGATGTGGGTCGCTACCAAGAAGCGGTTGGTAGCTACAGCCCATTCCCACACTCTCATGGCCTCTCTGCAAAGGGGGTACGATCTGGTCCCTCCTTGTTTGTTCAGATACCAAACCACCGACATGTTGTCTGTGTGGATGGCGATGATGCCCTGAGGAAGGAACTTGTGTAAGGCCTGTAGGGATAGAAGTACAGCCCTCATCTCCAACACGTTGATGTGGAGAAGAGCTTCGTCCGGAAGCCAGGATCCCTGAACTAGCCTGCCCAGACAATGCCCCCCCCACCCTATCTGGGAGGCATCTGTCGTCAGGGTAACCACTGGAGGGGAGAACAAAGGGTTTTCCCTGATCCAAGTTGGATGTCTGAAGCCACCAGCGAAGGTCCCTTTTGCATATTTCCGTAATCATGATGTGATGATTGAGGAGAAGATCTTGAAAGGACCATTGAGTTGATAAGAGCCACTGAAGAATCCTCATGTGTAACCTTGCTAGAGGAACTAAAAGTACCGTGGCAGACATTGAGCCTAGAACCTGTAGGACCATCCTGGCTGGGGCTTTGGATCTTGAGATCAGAGCTAGAACTTGGCCCTGTAAAGTTCGAATCCTTTCGGCAGGAAGAAAGACACGCATCAATCTCGAGTCTATCTCTGCTCCTATAAACTTTATGCGCTGAGAGGGCAGCAAGACAGACTTTGACCAATTGAATGTAATCCCTAGGGAAACACCCAGGAGATGGTGGCTTTGAGGTTGTCCATAAGTAGATGCCTGGTGGTGGCAGTCAGGAGCCAGTCGTCGAGATAGGGAAACACTTGGAATCCAAGACTCCTCAGGTGAGCCGTCACTACTGCCAAACACTTGGTGAACACCCTGGGGCTGTGGTGAGACCAAAGGGCAGAGCACAAAATTGGTAATGACTGGTTCCCAGGCTGAAGCGCAGATACCTTCTGGACGCCTGATGTATCGGTATGTGATAATAGGCGTCCTTGAGGTCTATGGAGCACATCCAAACATCCTTCTCCAACAACGGGAGAATGGATTGCAACGTGACCATTCGGAATTTGGATTTCGTGACGGATAGGTTTAGTCTGCTGAGATCCAATATTGGTCTCAGGTCCCCTGTCTTTTTTGGCACTAAAAAGAACCTGGAGTAATTTCCTGATCCGATTTGGTCTGTGGGGACCGGTTGGATGACTCCTTTTTCTAGCAGCTTTGAAGCTTCTGCGGCTGCTATTTCCCTTTGACTGGGTGGTGGGTCCGGGATTCTCTTGGACGAAGGGGGTAAGGACTTGAATGGGATGGTGTAACCTCCGGCAATTATCCGAAGCACCCATCTGTCCTGAGTGATTGACTCCCAGGCTTCTAGGTGCTTGGCAAAACGACACCCGACTGGCTCCGGAGCAGCACAGCCGGGCAATCCCTCATGTCGTATGGGAGGCTGAAGAGCCACGAAAGGACTCGCGGTCTCCAGAATTGCGGGGCCCTCTGCCGCCTCTGGGACGGCGTCTCCCTGAAAAATTTCCCGCCTCTGCCTCTGGACGGGAATCTTCCTGCTGTTGGGAGAAAAACTTGCAAGATTTTCGAACCACATTTTCCCCTCCTTTGGCCTTGGGGTAAGGCCGAAGGGAGTGGAATAACGGGCCCCTACGGCAGATAACGTTTTCCCTCTTGCTCACAGCGGGTAAGGGTGTCTTTCACCTTGGGTCCAAACAATGAGGACCCATCAAAGGGAGCGTCGGCGAAGGAAGACTTGAAGGCCTCCGAACTGACACAAGCGGAGCCAGGCTTGTCTACGAGAGCAACGCCTGTGCCTGCCGCTCTACCCGCCTTCGGCCGCATAAGAAATGAGCCTCATGGACGAGTTAGCAATTGACGTAAGGATAGCCAACTGAGAGCTAACGGACTGGGCTAGCTGCTCAGGTAGGTTACCCGAGAGGAGTCTGACAACTCCTTGACCAGATCCCTCTGAAGCCTGGTAAAATGTGCCAAATAATTAAGAGACCTTAAGGTAAAGGCCGCTGAAGTCAGGGTGCGCTTCCCTACCTATCCATACTCCTAGACTCCTTATTAGGAGGATGGATGGACGTTGAAGCCTCTGCCACGCCCTGTTGTGTAGCAGATGCCACCACCATGGCATCTACAGCCACGCCTTTAGTAAGGAACTCCTTCTCGGGGAGCAGATAAGAACTTGTTTGGGCGAGAAGGGACTGGTTCCACGGTATCCGGTGTTCCCACGCCTTCGACAAACTAAATCCAGAAGCTCGTCAAGGGCGGAGACACCCAGGAGGCGGAGGGCTGAGCCCCAAAGGCCTTGAGGAGCACTGATTCGTCCGCAGAGGGGTTTGGACATCCAGCCGCCTCGTTGTTTGAGGATCTCTAAGATGTCTGCAAAGGAGACATCGTCCGAGGACGACTTAGGGACCCCTCCGCATCATCCATATCCGTGTCCGATGTAATAGACTCGGGAGTCCACGTGCTTCCTCTTGCACGATCTCTTCCTTGGGGGTTCCTCTGGAGATGACTCAAGAACCCTCAGGAAGAGGGGAACCCCACTGGGGTAACCTCAGGCCTCGGGCTCCGCTGGCTACGGACAGGGAACTGCCAAAGACCCAGTCTCCACGCCCAGGAAGGTGCTGGTAGAACGGAGAGATGGCCAAGAGGATTTGGCCAAGGCACTCCTCATGGCCCTGAAAGCCGGACCCCAGAATCCTGGGAGAATCCGGTCTCCGGGCCATGATGGCAGACGGAAGTCCCAAGGCCAAGCACCGAGAGGGAGGCTCGGAACCGAAAGCAAAGGTCCCGAAACATCACCCTCGGGTCCAGCCGAAGAAGTCCACAGACCAAACTCGGACCCGAGGGCCCGAGTTGGAGTAAGGGTCGGAGCCGACCCTGAGATCTCCACCGGCTCCAAGAGCACCTGCTCGACGGAGCCGAAGCAGTCGGAGGAGGAATGGCAATGGGGTGGGTCATGGTCATCGGCTCCGAGGCCAACTGGGTCGGAACGAAACAAACTTTTGGAAGACTGGGGACTGGAAAAGTCTTTGGAGCACCCTGTCTATATCAGAATCCGACATTCTCAAGACCGAGAGGAAACAGAACGGGTTCGAGAAGACCTCTCCCTCGGCCCCAAGGGACTAGGGGACCCGGCTCGAGGCGACTCGATGAGAATCGGCGCCGAGGAAACACACACCAGATTCCATCGGTGCCGAGGTAGACTTCGGCCGAGGAGGAAGTGTCTGAGCTGGCGACCCTTGTCGGCTCCGAGAGCAGTGGAGCCGACGGTGACCCGCCTCTCGATGCCCCAGCCATCGGCTCCGAAGCCGAGGAGTCGATACTGGAGGCATCGAGGCAGACCGTTCGACCTCGGCTCAAGTCTTTGGAGCCGAAGGAGAGGCCTGCCTAGGTCTCTTGGCAGTCGGGTCCGACGGACTCGTCGGAGCCAAGCCCTTTTCTTTTTGGCAGGAGTCGGAGAGGAAGCCAAGGCTTCTTCGAAAGAGGGTTTAATCAAGCCTTTGAGAATCAATTTATTTTTCCTCTCCTGGAGGACCCTAGAGGAAAAAGCGTGACATACGCTGCATGACTCCTGCAAGTGCTTTGCCCCTAAACAATACACACACAGTAGATGGTCATCAGTAACAGACATCTTAAAAGCACATTTAGAACATTTCTTAAAGCCCGAAGGCCTATGAGGTTGAGACATGTTGATACACAATCTAGTAACTCTGACAGGAAAGTACACTAAATTTTAACTACTGATATAAGCTTACAGTAAAAAATAAAGCCAACTCTTCCTGTAAAAAGAACAGGTAACTCTAACCCACTTTGAACAATTATTAGAGACCCTGTAATTCAAATATTAACAGTCCGGGAAGGCCCTGAATAGAGGGGGGCCGAAAACAAACTGAACTCAATCACACACAACAATTCCAAGTCCAAATCGTACACAAAGTTAGCGATAGCTGTTAAAA
Organism: Protopterus annectens; assembly: GCF_019279795.1. NCBI lineage: Eukaryota > Metazoa > Chordata > Ceratodontiformes > Protopteridae > Protopterus > Protopterus annectens. The sequence continues at coordinate 680,429,503 of NC_056725.1, forward strand.
CAGCTTTTGTGAGAAAACACAGCAAAAAACTGACAGAAAAGTTAGTTTAATAAACTACTTAGCCCAGCCAGCTCGAGACCACGTCTTCGCAGGGAAGCGGCAAACGAGATCTGGGGGACTGGTGGTGGTGCATCCTGGGATATAGTAAGCTCAGCCAATAAGAGACTTCGCTCTTTGGCATAAGCGTGCCGAGTCGGAGCCGAGGGATCGGCTCCGAACCCATCATTCAGAATGTAGGCGAGATAGGATCACATAACATCATATATTTCGGCCACAGAACCCGAACCAAAATACAAAAGGCAGGGGCACATCCATATTCATCAAGGATACCCACACCTCCAGGTTAGTGGCACAGCACAATGCTTCGGAGATCATCCACGTGCAACTAACAATGGGCAAAACTGCAATTCAAATTTTAGCTTGCTACAGATCACCCACCATGTCCCAAGGACACCCATTCCGCGTTTCTGAAAACACTGAGAAACAAAGGTCCTACCAAACACCCTAATATTGGGTGATTTCAATTACCCAAACATTAACTTGGAGAACTACTCAAGTACTAACTCCCTTGCCCAACATTTCCTAGAACTGATAAACTCAAACACCCTGGTTCAACTGGTCAATACTCCCACCAGAGGTGACAACATATTGGACCTGGTCATCACCAACATGGGCGACCGGTGTTCCACACCTGAGGTCAACCCCTCGCTGGTTAGATCTGACCATAAACAAATCACTTTGTATATCCACATTCCGCCCCCACCCCCGGACAAGGAAACCACCGTGAAAAACTTTTCAAAAGCAAACTTCACGTTACTTAAGACCGAGGTGGAAAGTTTCAAAGCCCCCATGCTAAAGGGTAATGCTGTCCAAGCTGCAAAATCCTTTACTAATGCATTCTACGGGCACCTACAAGAATGCATGGATCGTGCTATCCCAAGCAAAACCAAGATTCACTCCTCCAAGAAAAGGAAACCAGTCTGGTGGACCCCTGCCATAAACAAGCTATACAATAAAGGAGGAAACTAGTACAGAAAAGAGTAAAATCCCAAGAAGGGAAGACATCCCTGATCAGCATCAGCAAGAAACTACGATCCCTCATAATATCATCCAAGGCGAGCTTTGAAAGAAAAATTGCCAAGGAATCCAAAGATAACCATAAGGCATTCTTTAGCTATGCCAAGAATCTAAGTGGCAATGCTCAGATCTGCTCGGAGTTAGTGCAGAATGGCACAAAATACACTGAACCGACCGATATCGCCAACATCCTGGCAGACAGGTTCAGTGCAAACTTCACCCCCCTCTCACCCCCAAAAGGGCCCATAACCATACCAGAAGAATGTAGAGTCCCTGAAATCACAGACACTCAGATTAAAACAGTCCTCTCCAAAGCCAAAAACACAGCATCAATGGGACAGGACGGTGTCCCAGGCTGCATCCTACACGAGCTCAAAGACAAACTAACCCCTCATCTAAACACACTGTTCAAACTCAGCCTCTCCACAGGCTACATACTCATAGAGGGGCGCACAAGCAACAGTTATTCTGCTCCACAAAGGTGGAGCCACAACAGACCCTGGGAACTATCACCCTATAAGCCTTGACTGGCTTGGTCTGCAAGGCTATGGAGCGCATCATCATGGAGCTCCTTAACAGAGACATTGGGAACCTCCAAACAGTGGACCCTATCCATTTCAGCTTTGTTAAGGGAAGATCATGTCTCCTAAACCTGGTGGACTTTTTCGAGACAGTTACCAAGGCTATAGATGAGGGAAAGGTGGTACACACAGCCTACCTAGACCTTGCAAAGGCCTTCGACACCATTCCCCATTCTGGTATTATAGACAAGCTCACCAGCCTGAACATAAACCCCTATGTCACAAGATGGGTTGCCAACTGGCTCATGGACAAAACCCACATGGTGAGAGTTGCGGGACCTAGGTCCGACTCTAAACCGGTTACAAGTGGGGTTCACCAGGGCTCAGTCCAAGGAACCCTCCTGTTTGGCATATACTTCTCAGAGGTACAAGCAAGCACAGGAAGACTATGGCTAACCAAGTTCGCAGACGACTGCAAACTAGGAGCTATAATTGACTCTCCGGCCGACACAGACATCCTTCAAAAAGGTCTCACTGAGACGGATACATGGTGTCAAAATCATGACCTCAAGCTAAATACCAAAAAGTGCATAGTCATCCCCTTTGGAAAAAACAAAGTACCCACAAACTACTACATAGGTGGTAGTCCCCTAAATATGGAAGACGTAATAAAGGATCTGGGGACCCAAGTAGATAGTAATCTCACCTTTGATAATCACATTGCCAAAGTGGTTAGAAAATCCTTCTACGTGGCCCTCCTAATCACAAAAGGGTTCACATCCAGATCAAAAGAGGTCATTGTGCCCCTCTACTCATCACTCATCAGACCCATCATAGAGTACAACGCCCCATTTGGGATGTACCTTACAAGACACCTGCAACAGCTGGAAAGACCACAGAAGTACCTCACCAAGAGGATCACTGGCCTCAAACAGATGCTCTATGCAGCTCGACTGAAGAAACTCCAGCTGTACTCGGTTGCATACTGCCTACTCAGAGGTGATCTCTGCCTGACATACAAGGCCATGTCCAACCCAGAATTGATGGACATGCTCCACCTAAAGAAAACCTTAACCCCTTGAGCCACACGCTCTAGGGATCTAAACCTCACCACAACAATAAATAGGACTTGCTGGACGGATAGATTCCTGTCCCAGAGGCTTCCCATGCCTTGGAACAAGATTCTAATCTACATTAGGCATAGCTCCTCGCTAACACTCTTCAAAAGAAACCTTGACGAGTGGATGGGAAACAGAAAGTTTACCCTGGGGATCACTTCAGTGGCTCTGCTGGACAGATTCAACACATTCTGGCTAGGCTTATAAATGCCTTCGGGCAGATAGCCTAGTACCTACCTATGAACCTATATCATCGGGAAATGACTGGGTAACTATGCATGTGTATTAATGACAGTTCCAGAACCTGTAACGTGAATCCAGGCAATGAGATGACATAATAACCACAATTATTAGTATTATAACCAACTTTATTTTCAGTCTGTGACAATTTTGAAACCTCTTGTCTAATCAGTACACCTGAAACATCTTTAGTAAAATCTTCCTTATGTTTTAAAGCATTATGCTGGTAATCAGAGGTGGTGACTTGAGTCACATGAATTAGCTCTTTACTTCTCATATGTAGCTAAATTATGGAACTCCCAACCAAGCATCTTAAGAGGAATTATCATTTTCCAAAATTCAAGTAAACTCCTTAAAGCTCATCTACTGGACAATAAGTTATGTCGCTGCAACTCTCCCAATGGTTGACCCATTCACTTCAAAAGTGTCACATGTAACATTTTATAAATATTGTGTCATATGTAACATTTTATAAATATTGCTGTTCTTGCAATCATGCACTCATGATTTATTACTGTGATTCTTGTGTGACTATTAATACCATCAATATGAAGTCACATGTTTTCAAGACATTTGATATTTAATTCAACCATCTAGCTGAGAACTTGTAAAATGTGTTCAGTGTTATTTTATTGTGTAATTTCTAAGAAGCACTCAACTGTATGTTTTGTCCTCCTGTCACCTATACTCACTGGCTGACTGTCCATTTCCACCTGCCACACTGAAATTCAGTGGGAAGCTGCTAGTTACTTTAATAAGCTACAAATTTAATTTGTCTTTATTACTTCTAAACCACTGTAAATTTCACTGATGAGCTGTCAGTCCTCCCTCACTAACAGGTCATCAATTTACCATCAATATAGCTCATCCCTAATACTTATATCACACAGAACTAAAGATTTTATACTTATCCAGTATTTTTATTAAAAAATGAAAGAGAGTTTGATCTTTAAAAATCTGATGTTCTCAAAACACTAAATGGGTCAGATTTATCATGAAAATTCTTCCCACTTTCATTTCAAACTTAAGTGCTAGTACTTAGCTGATACAGGAAACCATGGAAGAAGAAGAAGAACTACTCCACTGATAATATTATTTGAATATAGTGAAAATTCCAATGATGACAAAAGAACAAAAGTAGAATGTGGAGCAAAGATCACAGACACAGCACCAATGCCATACGATTCACAATACATTTTAGAAATCGTAAAGATAAGTAAACTTATTGCTTATTAAACAGTAAACAAATATAGTGCAGTGGTGGTGCTGCGGTAGCGTTGTCGCCTCACAGTAAGACGCTGTCCTGTTCGATTCTCAGCTAGAGAGTCTTCTGTGTGGAGACATGTGTGAATGGGCATACCTTCGTTGAAGGTTGTGTGTCAGGGCTGGCAACTCGGCACGTAAAAATCTACTGCCAATCATTAGCGGACCGGAGTTCCGCTGTGGCAACCCCTAACCGGGAAAAGCCGAAAGACACAACAACATTAAACAGTAAACAAATGTGAAACATTTTAATTATGAATTGTAGTGTTGTGGCACTGACATCTGGCAGCTTGATACTGAGTTTCAGCATTGCAAGTAGGTATGGGTAGTCAGCCAATGAGTACAGGTGCTATCATGAAAATCATAGATGTCATGAGCCCCAAAATCCTGAGGTATTCCCTTGCAATGACTGAGGTCTGAGGGTAAAACCTTAGAAACAGATCTAAATATAGAACCATTTTTTTTATGTGGAAGAAAAGCTCTTTGAACTGAGGTATCCAGCCAAGCCCTAGGAACACAATTCTGTATGAAGGAGTGAAAAAAAGGACTTCTGAATGTTCTCTTGGGATCCCAGCTTGTCTAAGAGATCTCTCACCCAAATATGAGCTTCCTGACACTTTGAAAAATACTCTGCAAAGACAAACAGGTCATCTAAATATGAAAAAAAGAAAATGGATACCCTGTAGCCTGCAACGAGCTAGAACTGGAGCTATCCACTTAGTGAGCATTCTTGGTGCATGTAGAGTCCATAGAGTAAAGCAAACAATTAATAGTGATCCAGATACACAAAAAAGTACAGTTTTGTACCTAACATAAATGTAGATGTTCGAGTGCTAATACAGCTGCAGTCATAACAGATGGGTTATCCTGCCGTCAGGCGGGTCCTCGGTCGGCCGAATTCCAAAGTCTAGGTCCGGCGTCGGATGTCGTCGCTTCTTCCCTGACGTCAGTGCGGCAGGGGTATAAAAGAACCCGCCAACGCCATTTTCTTCAGTTTTTCTTGCCCCAGATGTCAGGTGCCCCCAGAAGGAAGGCAAAACATAAATTTATGTAATAATACAATGTAATATAATCAAAAAACAGTAGATGCAAGCAAATACACCATAAAAGAATACCCCAATCAGGTTGTATGAGGAGGTGTTAGCCATTAGGCCTGTCCCAAGAGGGGAAGGAGGGAGGGAAACCTGGACTGCAGCTGTATTAGCACTCGAACATCTACATTTATGGTAGGTACAAAACTGTACTATGTTCATCGTGCATACAGCTGCAGTCATAACAGATGGGTAGAATCCCAAAGCTAAAAAAGGGGTGGTAGGCACTAAGTGGAACTAGGAGGAGCAAGGATGCCCTTCAAGACTGCAGTGGCAAAGCCCGCTCTAGATTTGGAGTATAATGGTAGGTGATAGTGCTTGGAGAATGTATGTACAGAACTCCAAGTGGCTGCTTCCAAAATATCTTTGGTAGGAACCCCCCTGAGGAAAGCTGCAGAGGTAGCTGTGGCCCTTGTGGAGTGAGATCTGATGCCTGTAGGTACAGTTTTACCATGAAAAGAATAACAAAAGCGTATGCAGTGGGCTATCCATTTTGAGATTGTCTGTTTGGAAATAGCCTTCCCTTGAGCACCTGTAGCATAGGACACAAAGAGTTGCTCTGATTTTCTGAATGGCTTTGTTCTGTCCAAATAATAACGAAGCTGTCTGTGAATGTCCAAGGAATGTAGTAGTCTCTCCCCTTTGTTTTGTGGATTAGGGTAAAAGGTAGGTAAGTGGATAGCCTGATTCAAGGTTACCCTGGATACTACCTTTGGCATAAAGGAAGGGTTGGTTCGTAAGGAAACTCTGTCCTGATGGAAAATGATGAAAGGCTGCACAGCCATGAGGGCTTGTAGTTCCGAAACCCTGCGTGCTGAGGTGATAGCCAGAAGGAAGGCTGTTTTCCATGACAAATATTGCAGTTCCGTTGAAGCAGCTGGCTCAAATGGAGGCAGGGTCAGTTTTTCTAGAATGAAATTGAGGTCCCAAGCAGGTATTGGTTGCTTCCTTGGGGGTTTTATATTCTTAGCCCCTCTGAGGAACTGTCTTAAGACAGGGTGAGAGAATAAAGGAGGATCAGTGTTGTACTGAGCAGAAATGGCTGAGGCATGGATTTTGATGGAGGAGAATGAAAGTCCACTGCTTAGCATCTCAGCAAGGTACTGTAATATTTGAGGTAAATTCAGTATTCCAGGATTCTGACCCTTTTTCTGATTCCAGGCACAAAACCGTTTCCATTTTGCGGAGTCAGCTTTTCTAGTAGAAGGCCTTCTGGCCTCCAAAATGACATCCTGCACCTCCTTGGAGAGTAGGGTCTGTTGTGAATTTAAGTAATCCTCCATGCGGCTAGATTGAGTGTTTTCAGCTGACTGTGAAGAGTTTTGAAGTTGTGCTGAGTCAACAGAAGAGGCATTAGAGGCAGGATCCATGGTGGGGAATGCGTCAGGCTCCTCAGGAGTGGGTACCAGTGTTGTCTTGGCCAGTCTGGAGCAATGAGAATCATCTTTGGTCTGTCTGCTCTGGCTTTTAATAGAACTTTGGGCAGCAGAGGAAGAGGTGGAAAGGCATAAACTGTCATTGTTGTCCAACTGAAAGAGAGTGCGTCCACTTTCCAGGCCTGTGGGTGATAGGTCCTTCAGCCGAATTTTGTCAATTGGTAATTTCTGTGAGTAGCAAAGAGATCTATGTCTGGCCTTCCCCATGCTTGAATTATCTTTGTAAAAACTTGAGGATGCAACTTCCATTCGTGTGGATCTGTCATATTTCTGCTTAGGTTGTCTGCCAGCGTGTTTTCCTTGCCTGGCAGGAATTGTGCTTGAAGTTGGATATGTAATTCCAGAGCCATGTTCCAAAGAGACATGGCTAGTCTGCACAGGGGATATGAATGGGTTCCTCCCTGTTTGTTTATGTACCACATCACTGTGGTGTCTGTCCTTATCAATAGCTGGCCTGGATGCAGTAGGTCTTTGAAAGCCATAATAGCATTTTTTACTGCTAGCATTTCCTTTTGATTGATGTGTAGGTGCTTTTCTTTTTGGGACCATTTGCCCTGAATGCATTGATCTGTCATGTGCACCCCCCAGGCGTAGTCCGAGGCGTCTGTTGTGATGATTTGATTTGCTTGAGGCAAGCAGAATGGGAGACCTATGTTTCTTTGGCATGCTTGAGCCCACCACAGAAATTCCTTTTGGAGGCATGGAATCAGTGGTATAATTGTTTCCAAACTGTGGCTGTGTTGAGACCATAAGTTTTTTAGGTACCATTGAAGTTTCCTCATATGCAGCTTTGCACATGGGATTAGCAGGATGCAAGATGCCATGAATCCCAGAGCCTGCAGGATTTTCCTTGCAGTCAGCCTGGTGAAGGTTTCCAGTTTTCTGAAGTATTGCGTTAGTTGCCCTTGTTTCTCTGGCGTGAGGTAGGCCATCTGGGTGTTTGTGTTCAAGCTGGCACCCAGGAAAATTATTGTTTGAGAGGGTATTAGTCTTGATTTCTTTTTGTTGACTGTGTATCCCAGAGAGTTCAACAACTTTATTACAAACGCCAGGTGTTTCAGAAGTATGTGTTTGCTGTCCGCTTGGATCAGGCAGTCGTCCAAATATGGGTATATTTGTATCCCTTGAAGTCTGCAGAAGGCAATTACTGATGCCAGGCATTTCGTGAACACTCTGGGTGCAGTAGATAAGCCAAAGGGCAATGCAGAGAATTGATAATGGGTTGAACCTGCAAGAAATCTGAGGTATCTTCTGCAATCTTGTCTGATATGGACATGCAGGTATGCCTCCTTGAGGTCCAATGTTACCAGCCAAGACTCCTTGCCCAGCATGGGAAGAAGCTGCTGTAATGTGAGCATCTTGAATTTTGGTACGAGTAAATATGTGTTTAGTATGGATAGGTCCAAAATAGGTCTCCAATCTTTGTCCTTCCTTGGTACCAGGAATAGTCTGGAATAAAAACCTTGACCCTGTTCTTGTGCAGGTACCTCTTGAATAGCTTTCATGTCCATGAGAGCTGAAATTTGTTTTTGTGCCTCTGTCCTTTGATTTTGTGGCAGGTTTGGCATGCCTCTCATTTTTGGAAGGGTGTGAAAGTGGAATCTGTACCCTCTGTCTATAAAGTCCAGGATCCATTTGTCTTTTGTGACAGTATGCCAATTTTTTGAAAATAATGCCAGTTTCCCGCCTAAAGGTGCTGCCATTAGAGCTTTGCTTGGCATGCAAAGGGGAAAGTCATTGGTTCTGCTTTCTGAATGGCTGTGATTCTATCCTCTCCACCTCTTGGAGTAGGTGTTTGCCATTGTCTGCCTCTAAATGATCCTTGAGATTGCCCTCTAACCCTCGGGCGCCTGTATCTACCTCTTTGAGGTCTGTCCGTGGCTGGAAAGGACCAATTTTTTGAAGGCCAATTTCTACTGAAACGTGGAGGTTGTACCTGTAGGAAATCTTTCACTGTTTGCATTGATTTTGCCTTTTCCTCCATTTTCTTTAATACCTCCTCAGCTTTAACACCAAACGACATCTTTTTGAAGAGGTGCATCTAGTAATTTAGCTTTGACATGATCTGGTAAGGTTTGCTCTTTGAGCCAAGCATGTCTACGTATGACTGATCCTGTAACAGCAGCTCTACATGAGGCCTGTAAAGCATCAAAACCACATTGCAAGGTATGTTTACCCACTTGTTCTGCACTATGCAACAAATCCTGCAACTCCTTCAAGTCTGGTTGTTCAGGTTGTGACATTTTGCTTTTCAACTGTGATAACAAAAACTGTTGATACTTTATCATATGGAACTGACAGTTTAATGCCCTCATGGTTAAAGTGGCCGAGGTGTATACCTTTTCCCCCCACCTTTCTAAAGCTCTGGAATCTCTCTCTGAAGGTAATGGATTTTTAGCAGTGGAGGCCTTAATTCCCTTGGGACCCTGTGAAATAGTTTCTGGGTCAGCTGCATTGCTTTTGTATAGGAATTGGTGTGAATCAGGAACCCGGTAATACCTGTCAGGCTTGACTGGAGCTGGAGGTAAAGAATCTGGGTTAAGGCTGGCCTCTGAATACACATCATCCAGTATGTCTAAGACAGGAGGGATAGCCAGAGGCCTGTGCTGAGGGAACAAGAGGAAATCCCTGAGCCTTTTCTTGGAGTCTGAGTAATCTTGGCCTTCCCAGTGGAAGTGTTCCCTCAAGGTATGTAAGGTTTCCCCAAAAGAATAGTCCTCGGGGGGGGGGGGGAGAGACAGAGGGAATGGACTCCTCTGCATCAGAATCTTCAAAAGGGGAGTATGAATGTTCCTAGTCTTCAGAATGTTCTGAAGTAATGGAGGCCTGGTCCGAGGAAGGGTATTCTTCCTCCACTCTGGGCCTTTTGTCCGAGGGGGGTTGAGAACCCCTGATAAGAGTAATCAAATCCTCAGCCATTTTGAGCATCTGTTTTTTAGGCATGGGGCCTTGAGAGGGGCCCTGTGGAGCTTGTCTTTTAGTATGCATGGCTGCTTTAGATTTAGTGAAAGCCTTAATGGAAAAAGAAGAAGAAGGAGGCCTGAAGACACCTTGAGAGGTGGCAGGCCTGTCTAAACTCTGAGTTTCCCCGCCAAGAGTGGCGTCGGTATCTGTAATCGGGGTGTGGGCCGAGGAGCCTGCGACCTCGGGCACAGAAGACACCGCTAAGGAAGTGTCCTCGGTAGTCAGGGGCTGCGTAGGCGCCTCGCTGAGAACCGGAGCACCTGCAGTCGGCTTTAGCGTGGTGTCGGTAGAAGTCGCGGACCTTGTATGTCGGTCCTTATCTTTGCGTTTTTTACTCAAAACTGGAGTTGGAGTATCCGACGACATAATGTAATTATACTTTTTGCCAAAATAGTGGTGGGCGAACTCCGCCCGACGCTTAATAGTGCGTTTGTTGAAAGTAGCACAAAAACGACAGGCCGAGACGTCGTGGTCTGGGCCTAAGCAAGGAATGCAGAGGGAATGGAAATACTTATGTGGTATTTGCTTCCCACATGAAATGCAATTATTAACTTTGTCTGACATCGGTCTGAGGCAAGAAAAGTTTCCCCAACGAGGTACTTAGCTTTCAAGAAGACTTCGGTTGAAAAATATTCGTAATCTCAGGAGCTGGCCGACCGGCACTTGCGAACTGCTTCTGCTTCGGGCACCGCGCGGCAAGAAAGACTGAAGAAAATGGCGTTGGCGGGTTCTTTTATACCCCTGCCGCACTGACGTCAGGGAAGAAGCGACGACATCCGACGCCAGACCTAGACTTTGGAATTCGGCCGACCGAGGACCCGCCTGACGGCAGGACAACCCATCTGTTATGACTGCAGCTGTATGCACGATGAACATCTTGAGAAAAATCTGAAGTCCGGATGAAAAGGAATGATATGATAAGCATTTTATAAATGCAGAGTTACCAGGAATCTGGAATGAGGGAGAAGAGGTAACAGACTGTGAAATGACATAATTTTGAAGTTAGGCACTACCACAAACAGGTCTAAGAAAAATGATTAAAAAGTTATGTTTTAACATAACCTGGCATCTGTGTTGTCTTCCTTCCCTCATCCTCACGGTAGGGTCTGGGATCCAACCTTTGGATCCGGCTCAGTGACCTTCCACAGACTTGTATCCAACTCTCAAGCTCCTCCCTCATACCCACAATGACCTGCATCCACTCAACTTCCTCAGATTGAGTTTGCCAAATCCTGATTCAAACATCAAAGATTGGCAGAAGAGGCTTAGACATACGACATAAGAGTCCTGAGATCATCAGGGTTCCTCAAGAAGAAAGACAGGAGGATGGTTGGTTTGGAAACTGAGGATGAATGAAGGAAAACAAAACAGATGCCAAGTTATGGTAAGATATAACTTTTTAATCTGATGTTGTCTCCTTCATTCCTCCTCACAATAGGGTCAGAGTTCCCAGATACGAGAAACTTGGGTGGCCCTCATGGAAAGAATATGCTCGAGCACCATTGAACCAAAGGAGGCCCTACTCCAGGAAATAACATCCAATTTGTAATGCAACACAAAGGTGTAATTATTAGACTATGAAGCTGCAGCACAAATATTATCAATGGATGTTCTTGCATAGAAAGCTGAGGAAGTAGTCATAGGTCTGGTAGAATGCACCAGGTTTAGGTAACTGTAACCTTCTGGACGGTTAAATGAAAAAAATGCAGTCTGAGATCCATTTTGCCAAAGTCACTTTTGATATTCCTTGTCCAAGTCTATTCGAAGAGAAGGCTATAAAAAGCTGATCAGACTTTCTGTATTATTTGGTCCTGTGTAAATAAAAATGGAGCTGTCTATGAACGTCTAGAAGGTGAAGAACATATTGCCCTTTGTTAGAACAATTGGGAAAGAACACTGGCAGTTGTATGGACAGACTGATATTGTGTTCAGTAGCTACTTTAGGCATAAAGCATGGATTACTGCATAAGGACATTGTCTTTATGGAACAGAATGAAAGGAGGTTTAGAGGACAATACTTGAAGCTCAGAGGTCCTCTTGGCAGAAGTAATTGCCACCAAAAAGGCTGCATTCCAAGACAGAAACTTCATGTCACAAGTAGCTGCCGGTTCAAAGGGTCCCTGTGTCAATAGCTGCAGCACAATAGAACATTCCCATGACCTTTAATTGGGGGTCTTAATAAGAAAATACCTTTCATGAACAATTTGTTCAGTCTGAACGTGAACAAAGAACGCGACTGACTTGCTGTGTGAAAGTTGGAAATGGCAGTTAACTGCAACTTGATAGTGGAGAAACTAGCCCCTTCTTCAAAAAGAGTACTGAGAAACAACAACACATAGAAACAACGGCTCAGAAGGGGTCGATATTTCTGCTCATGGCCTAAAAGACAAATCTCCCCCACTTACTACTGTAAACTTTTTTGTGGAAGCCTTTTGCGATGCCAGAAGGATCTTTTGAACCAGGGACTGAAGCCTGGACTGTCTCACTAAGGTTGGAAGTGGAGAAACCAAGGGGTCAATTTGAGGGCTTGAAGGTCTGGATGTTGCATCCCTGACGGGTGAGAAAGGAGATCCTGAGTGAACAAAAATCTTTTTCAACTTGGGAAGGAGGAGCTGGTTATGTCACTCCCAAGGACAGCATGAAATGAAGGACAGGTGTAAATAAAATAATCTGGTCTTGTGGATGAGGAATAACCTCCAGGCAGGGAGGAATATCCTCTCACTGCCATCTAAAACCTTGAATGATCTTCAGAACCCATTTGTCTGAAACTATCTGTTGCCAAAGAGAAAAATTGAGATTGTAAGGGAAAAGGGAATGCCAGAGTGGGAGGGTGGAACAAAGTTCCTTAAATAGTCAGATTAGTTGGGACTGTTCTTGGTTTTGTGGGTGTCTGAATTATTTCTGGAACATCCTTGCCATTATGCCAAATTTGTATGAGGGGTTAGAGAATCTCTTAGAAAATTTGAAAAAGGAGGGTAGAAAATCTTAGAGTTTCCCTGATTTAACTTATCCCTTTCATCACACGTTTTGATCACCTCTGCAGCAAAGGAACCAAAAAGTGAATCGCTATCCAAATGAGTAAACAAAAATCTCATTATTCACATCCTCTTTGGAAGTTCTGAGAATGCAGCCAGGCAAACCTCCTCAGAAGAGTACCAGAGACCATAGCCCTGGAAGAATTGTCAACTGAGTCATACACACACTATAAATAGACAGCACTGATTAGTGCGACAGAAGAAACTAAGTTAAAGCAGCAATTTCCTCACAGGAAGAAAATACAATCCGGATTCTTCCAGTAGAACATGGCAGGCTGTGATTATCCAATTTGAAGGGGTTTTTTCAGAGCTACACAGTTGAATCCTATATAAAGCACATGCAGAAAACTGTAATTCAAAGTGGAAAGGGATGTTGTTGAAACGGGGAAAGCTCAAGAAACAAGGAGACACTGGGATTTTGGATGCAGGACTTTAAGGAGAATAACAATAATCACACAGAATATTATATCCATAAAGTAGAAGAACATATTCTAAGAACTAAGCCAACACGGAAATGGAGAAAGGAGATTCTGCTGACAGAGATGACTGCAATTAGGAATATAGACAGTAGGCAAGAGGGGGCTGGAATTTATTGGAGAAAACTGGCAAAGGAACCAAGGTATTGGGAGCAAATAACTAGAGAGGGAAATGTAACAGAATGGGAAGAGGCCAAGAATTTATTTAGACTGCAAGTTAGAGATTGCCTTCCCTATCAAGGATTGATATCAGAGTATAGGCAAAGAGAAAGAAATGGGGAGGGGGTGGTGGTCTTAACCGAAAGACCAGCACTGGCAGAGTTTTTAGCAGAATCTAGAACAGAAGCTGCCATTAAAAAAATGAATAATTAGTACAGCATATAAAATATTGCATGATGATTATAAGAATCAATCATAGGAGGTTAGAAAGGATTGGGAAGAGAGACTGGACAAGCAATTCACAAAGAAACAATGGGAGGATATATGCATGTTTCCCAAATATGCAACAAAATCTAGAAGCTTTAGCTTTTGCTTGGAAATCTTTACATAAGATTTTTTTTATCCCAAGTAGACTCCACATAAGTTTTCCTTGGGTAGACAGCAAATGTTGGAGGTGTGATGGTGAAGAAACAGGTACTTGGGAATGTATTTTCTGGGAATGTGGTGGGTTGGCAAACTTTAAGGATTCCCTGCAGGATGCACTGTCAGAGATGCTGGGTGGGTGGACTGGTGTGACAAGGGAGATGATTTTTCTGAGCTGTGATACAGAACCGGAATTGCCTAGACATGGTAAGGCCCTGCTGTATCTAATTATGGTGGTTGTCAAAAAAGCAATTACTGGAAAATGGAAATCAAAATCTAAACCAACTATATTAGAAGCAGTGAATATAGTAACAGAGAAAAAGCAACTGAAATTGAGATCTTTAGAAAAGAGTAGGAGCAAACTACATTGGAAAAATGGGAATTGTGGGAACAATACATACAGGGGAGGGATGAGGTTTAAAAGAAGGCAGGACTTAATTGAGCTCTGTAATGTTTGACTGAAAATGATTGGTTAGGTTATAAGTGATGTATAATGTTTGCAACTGTGAGTGTGTCAGTATGGTGTGTGATGTAAAATGCTTATAACTAGGACTATGTTGGTGTGGTTTGTTTTCATTTATATAAATGTATGATTGCTTATGTCATAAGTGATGGTTTAATAAAGATGTTTTTGTTTAAAAAAAAAGCAGACAGGAATTGAATAATTTATGCAATGTTGCTTAGGTTATATAATATATAGCAATATACATGAGTTGCCTTGGTGGTGCAGCGGTTAGTGTTGTCGCCTCACAACAAAAGGTTCTCTTGTTCGATTCTCAGCTGAAGCGCCTTCTGTGTGGAGTCTGCATGTCCTCCCCGCAGTCGAGTGACGCTTAAAGACATGCAGGTAGGTGTGTGCGTGAATAGGTGTGCCTTCTTTGAACGTTGAGCATCGGGCTGGCAACTTGGCACCGTAAAAATCCACTGCCAATCATTAGCGGACCAGAGTTCTGCTGTGGCGACCCCTAACCCAGAAAAGCCAAAAGACATTATTATATGTGAAGTATAATGTTTGTTACTGTTGATTTGTTAATACAGTTTGATTATTTTTATATAAGTGTAAATGTGCCTATGTCACAAGTGATAATTCAATAAAGGTGTTTAAAAAAAAGAAGAAACTACAAACCAAACATTCCTCATACTTTCACAATTCAAAATTCTGAAAAATCAAAGTTACAGAAGCACACACTATTTTCCTGTAGCCATCAGTAATCTTCCCATCCTTATCAGAAAGAGTAAGATAGGAATTAGATAACTGTTTAGCAGCAGTAGGAATAACTAACGCTACAGCTGCTGGTTCAGGTTTGGGACAAGTCTATAAAAACTTAAAATACTTTGGAATTTTATACATTCTATCTGCCTTTTTAGGGGCAGCAGGCTGGCTATCAGTAAAGTACAGGAAGAAACATACACATCCTTCAAATCTGACAGAACTGGAGGAAATGGCAAAGGTTCTGGAAATTCCTTCTGTAACAGCTCATAAATTTTTCTGAAAGACTCAGAATAATCAATGCATTCCCACAGAAAACATTGGAGCATTCTGGAAACAGCCTTAAAGAGTGACAAATCCCAAAGGGAGACTCAGAAACTGAACTCTCCACTAAGTCTGAATCAGAAAACTGAGAAGAAAAAAAACTGTATCTGTTCCTTCATCTTCCTGTCCATATTCAGAATCTTGAATATCTTCTGGAAAAGAGATATCCTTTATTTTATCAGAATGAAAAAATAAGGAGGATCAAAAGCCTGAATAAAACTCTGATCCAGCCTCAGTGAACTACTCATGTCTAAGGAAATTTGAGGAGGAGTAGATGTAGATACATGTTTATTTATTTATTTTGTTCCTTCTTTCTGATAGAAAAAAATAGGGCCAACAATGTTATAAATGGCAGCAGTTTCTTACACAGGGATGGCCACACCATTCTAACAAAACAGAGATGACTTCCCTGTTCCCTCTCCCAGGAACAGTAAGAGTGGTTCTCCTTTGCCCACTAAGGGGACTTGTACAGCCCCAGAGGACGTGGTTAACCCCCGGTCCATACTGTCTGTAGGTGCTACATTAGAGGGATCTGGGGTGAAAGATGAGGGGATCTAAAGTACAACAAATTTCATCAGAAGAGTCACCCATCTGTAGTTGAGGCAAATTGCTAGCCTGCTGTACTGGCAAGCGCTGTTTGCTTATTTTTCTTTTTGTGGTTGGAAGAAGGGACGACCTTGGGACAGACTATTTGCTCCATGGTCAAGCAGAAAATGGTGCCTCTTTCCCAGGGAAGAACAAGCAGCAAAAACCACCTCTAAAACTCTCTCTTTTTTTTTTTTTACAGAAATACACAATAAAAAGCATGGTAAAACACTTTGGCATCCCCCAAAAGTAAAACAAACACAATTTATCCACAGAAAAAATGTTTTTAAATACTGTAAACAACTTTCAAACTGACAAGAAGAAATGTCGCTCTCATTTAACAGTACAATAGTCTTGTGACAGTCCATTAAAACACAGACTCCTAGCTTTAAAATAACTTTCCTGAACAGGAAAGTATTAATAATCAAAAAAATTAATTGAATGGAAGTTTTTTCCCCAAAGGTAACTTATCTGTCCAGCAAAGAAAGAACACAAGTTGACTGTCTATCCTCAAAAGCCTCACAGGATCGTACTGTTTGGCAGGAGTTTTTTGTGTCTTTCGGCTTTTCCCGGTTAGGGGTCGCCACAGCGGAACTCTGGTCCGCTAATGATTGGTAGTGGATTTTTACGTACCGGGTTACCAGCCCTGACACACAACCTTCAACGAAGTTCACGTATGCCTCCACACAGAAGTCGCTCTAGCTGAGAATCGAACGGGACAAAGTCTTGCTATGAGGCGACAACGCTACAGCAACACCAGTAGAGCAGTACAGCTCTAAAAAGCTTGGTTCTCAAACTTCTCTTTTAGTCAGCTGCCTGACAGTTTGGGAACCTGGAAGGTGCCCTGAAACTTTGGAAACTGGCCAGCTGTTATATCCTTTGGAGAATATAAACCATATAGATAAGGCTACTGCAGCAGGATGATGGACATCATCTGTGTGTGTATCCCAGTTTTGGTCCTCTGGGACCATAAATGAGTTCATTTGCATATTCTTTATTATCTATATATATTCTGTCTAGATATGCTCACTCAACAAGTTTTCTTCTGGCATTTTTGTAGTTTGCAGGGACTGGATTTTAGGTATATGCCATCTTTTTGAATTATTTTGTTTCACTGAGGAGTTGCCAGTCTGCTCTCATTAATAGGTCATCAATTTACTATCATTATAGCTCATCACTATTGCTCAGATCACACAAACCTAAAATATACTAAATAGAAGCATGTCCGGCATGCACAAAATAAAAAATAGACAATTTCTTTACACATCGATTCTTAAAATGTTACTGGTGTTAATATTATTTCTATATAAAGTAAAATATTTGAAGACAATCTATTTTCAGAAAAATATTGGTTCCAAAGTCACACTGCCACCTGGCATAACAGTGACAAGTTGGTAGCTTAAAATTATTTTCCCTTGAAAAGTAAAACACATTTCAAACAGTTTAAGCATTATATCAGGATAAATAAAATAAAAAGGATAAAATAATCACATTTTTGTGCAAACATCTCAGCTTTTTGACTACATTTAAAATAATCAAATTTTTTGTGCAAATATCTCAGCTTTTTTACTACATTTCTGTGTAAACAGCTTGTGCCATGTATCAGCAGTCAACACAATACCTTTGGAGACTTCTGGGAGCACCTCTGGCATACTAATGACAGGATCACCTGCAATTAATAATTTTTGTCCTGCATCACCATCTTGATCACATGCAATGAAAAGAATGAATGATTGTAATTTTGAAATTAGTTTCAGTAATCATTGTCTTACTGCCTGTAGATGAGCTCAGGTTTGATTCCTGATAGGAGAAAAGAGAATTCATACTTTGGTAGCAATGTTCAACTGTGTCGTCTTTT
This sequence comes from Protopterus annectens, assembly GCF_019279795.1. Lineage (NCBI taxonomy): Eukaryota > Metazoa > Chordata > Ceratodontiformes > Protopteridae > Protopterus > Protopterus annectens. Next base: position 680,447,283 of record NC_056725.1, read on the forward strand.
GACAATTAAGGGGGGGAGGTATGGTGGAAAAATACAGCAAACTTATCAATGTTTTATTTAACTATTTATTTAGTTTGCTAGTTTGTATTAGAATTATAACATCTTAATCATTTACATACAGCATTTATGAAAGCCAGGGAAGGGCAGAAGATGTCATAAATACTGTTAAAATTACTCAAAATTTAAAATCACAATGTTCATTAGTTAATGGGGGTTCTATTGTTAATTAAGTATTTAATGTTTACCAGTACAACGTTATTTCAAATAATAAATGTACTTATAAATTTACTGTATGTCATAATATTCCCAAATCCTGAAATTTTAACCTAGTTAAAATTCATGTTTTCATTTGTGCAGATATGAGGAACAAAATATCCAAACTAAAAGTCACTACTAGTGACAACTAATAACCTTCTCTTTATTCATTAATCCAAAAATGTGTATTTACACATAACAAAAGAATGCAACCACTAAAATAATGCAACCACTGATACTATATTATCATATTTGATTATAAACTATAACATGCCATTTTCCATCACTGAAAACAAGCACTTTGTCATTTTTTTGTCAGTTGTGGATAGTAATTCCTATTGTGTAAGCCGGAGAACCATCACTCCAAAAATTGACAAACTGGTAGCTGAAGGCAAGGTAAAATAAAAACAATGTTGCCAGATGCAGAAAATGTACTGAGTCACAGTAGAAACTTACTCAGATAAGAGGATGATGAGCTGTTTTGGGGACACAGTTCACTGGATGGACATAAAACAAAAGTTGTTCTTAACTTGTAATTAATTCAAAGGAACACATACTCTTGAAAGAATTTACAGAGTTTCAATAATGATGCAAGCGATACTAAACCATGATAAATCTATGCCGCGGTGGTACGGCTACGGCGGTAGCGTTGTTACCTCACAGCAAGAGGTTTTCCCGTTCGATTCTCGGCTGGGCTTGAGAGTGCCTTCTGTGTGGAGTCTGCATGTCCTCCCCGTGGTTGGGTAGCATTCAAAAGACATGTGTGCATAAATGGGCGTGCCTTCGTTGAAGGTTGGGCGTCGAGCTGGCACCTCGGTGTTTCGTAAAAATCTACTGCCAATCATTAGCGGACCAGAGTTCTGCTGTGGCGACCCCTTACCGGGAAAAGCCGAAAGACAAACAAACAAACTAAACCATGATAAATCTATGACAATGTTAAGAAAGAAGAAAATTGTCACAAGCTTTTATGGTACAATGGATAGAGGTTAATGATGATGACAATAATGGTCATCCTAATGTTGCTGCCATTTGGAATGACCTGTTAGTGGAACAACAAAATGGTCTTAACAGGACTCTGATTTGGACCTAAGGTAACCAAAATAGTCAGTTCAGCTCTTTCTAAGCCATCTTAACTAAAATGCCTTTCTCTAAAAAGAGTACCTTCTTCAAGGATGAGTTTGAGAGGGAGCTTGGGCACATAGAATATTGGTCAGTGTCACTGTCAGCGATCAATGGAAGTGAATCTTCTTCCTCCCTAACCCAATTCAAGTGCAACTTGAAGAATTAGATGGGGAATGGGAAATTCAGCCTGGTATGGCACCTATGTCTCTAATTGACACATGTAGCTTGTAAATGGGTCATCTCCCAAGCACCTGCTTCTAAATGTTTCATCTTCAAAGCCCCTGATTACATTACTGAAGGTACCACAACTTGTCAGATTTGGGATACATGGCTAGGCTTAAAAAGGCCCTAGTGGTCATCAGCCTAGTACACACCTATGAACATACCTATTACTATAGCCTGGTATACACCTACAAATGTATGAACCTATTAATATAGCCTAGTACACACCTGCGGTGGTGGTGCTGCAGTAGCGTTGTCGCCTCACAGTCAGACGTTGTCCTGTTCAATTCTCAGCTAGAGTGTCTTCTGTGTGGAGACATGCGTGAATGGGCGTGCCTTCATTGAAGGTTGTGTGTCAGGGCTGGCAACTCGGCACGTAAAAATCTACTGCCAATCATTAGCGGACCGGAGTTCCGCTGTGGCGACCCCTAACCGGGAAAAGCCGAAAGACTCAACAACACACCTATGAACTTATAAACCTATTGATATTCTCAAGAAGACTGGATACAAGGAGGCTATATTCTCAGTAAAACACTACAGTCACACTAAGGAACCTGTTGATATTCTGGCAGTATTTGGAGATGCCATTGATCTTGTACATGGTAATAAGACTGTGGTAATAAGTGCTGTGCTCCCCTGTATCCTCTAGCTCAGTTGTCACTTAGAAGGAGGAAGCTTACTATTTGGGAAATTTGATTCATGATCTTCATGAATCTCTCCACTAATGATTATCAGTGATCTCTGTGAATGTAACAATGTATGAACAAGAGAGAGATGGAGTATTCCTCCTACCTTTCTCCTACCTGGGTACCTGAAAACTACAATGATGGAGTTTTTCATATAGCTTCATGCGTCTGCTACATAATGTTTTAATCGATCAGACACCAAATGAGGAGATGGCTACAGATGACAAGTGAGCTTTTATTGCTAACAAGAAATAAAAAGGGTTCTAAATGAGATGTTACACTGACAGAGTTCAGTCTTACTAAATATTTTGTATTTTTTTCAAGTTTAGGGATTTCAGTCTAATTATAGCACAATATTTTGTGTTTGTTTCTGTTTGTGCGTCCTAGATATCATTACCAAGGAGGCACCTAAGGCTGAAAGTATACCATTGGTACAAAGTACTATGTCAGAGGATGAGCTTAACCTTCAGTAGATGGAAAGTGGAGCAACAGTGTTGCTTTCATCATTCTGTAAAAAGCAGAGGAAATGGTTCCTAACAGTCCTCAGGCTTAGCTGAACCATTACTTGGATATCTTTGGTAGACAGTACAGCCTTTGGTTTTGGGTCATGAATAACATGAGTCTTTCCTCACTGTTCAAAACAGCAGTCAGAGTACCAGCAGTAACAACATCAATGTCACACATTGACAGAGCTTACAATCATGGGGGAGCAAAAATGTAGCACCATGTCTCACATCTGACTGACAACTGCCTGTTTCACTTAATTGTAAAAATGCAACAATTTTTGAGTAGTCATGAAACATAAGTAGTCAAAAGAAAACAAAATGGTGGGAGTGGTATACTATACAGTAACTGAAATATATTTTAGTTATTTAACTTTTTTTATTAGAAATCTTTTAGTCATTTATTTTAGTTGTAATTAACCACATTTTAATCAAATGATTCAGAGCTGGTTGTTGTTGGGGTTTGGTGACGTCAGAAGGCAAAGACTTAAGACTTATTTTGACTTCTATTCCTAAGACTTACTGTCACCTGTTCTGGTAATGCACCACATGGAGTTTGGTAATTTATGATCCTGATACTCAGTGTGGCAGAAGTATTGATTTTTTACCAAAATGATCACTAACTGTACTTGCTCTGTCTGGCAACAGTGATAATGTCAGACCCTTCCTGCAACATTGATTCAGTTGTAGCTCACTCTGCCACATTACTTTTATTTAAATAATTATGCTCCTCAAGCATTCTTTAAAAAAAAAAAAAATCTGGCTTCTTTGCACCAGGTGGCAGAAAGTCTATTTCCTGTCCAAGTTCAAGACTTTACAAATTGTGTCATGGAAAGAATGACTAAGAGATTGAATTACAAGAAGATTACATGGATTTAATTTTAATGATCATGTACAAATGTTCCTGTTACTTCTAAAATTTAATTTTGTAATGTTCATCTTCCCGTGATTAATGTTTTGTGATGAGTCTTTGTCATTATTGTATACAGTTATAATAAATCTAATGAAAAAAATATTTTTAATGTCAGTGGTGGCGAGTCCATCCCGTATGCAAAGCATCCTGCTTTCACCTCATGTGTCTTGTACCATGACGTGACTAGACAAGACTTCTGCTACTGATAATGAAAGGGCAATCCTTACTAAGATGATGGCTGTTATTTTTCTTCTTGAAAACTAATTCAAATTATGAAGTATTAAAAATATAGTTCAAATGCATACAAAGAACCTTAGCAATCCCCTTGACAGACACATTTTTGCTAAAAATGGAAAAAAAGAGTAGACAATTTAATGCAATAACTGAGGAAGGGAAGGCAGAAATTATATAAACTAAGTTTGTGTTACTACAGTTCTTGCAAATGAAGTGCAACACTATACAGCTCACAGCATTGCCACTTAGCTTTGTATACTATGTTCATAAGGAAATGTTCCCTGCAGACACACAAAGATGAAAACAAATTGCATTTCAACCTTCACTATCACCCTCAGGAAGAAGGAGGGTGTTACACGTGCCACCTGGTGATATCAGCATGCTACACTGTGTATAACCAGAGGCCAAAAATGTCACCATACAAAAACACTTGACTTTGGTAACTATGTCACACATCTTACATACAAATCTGTACAGCCAGGGCAAAGGACCATAAAACAGAATTTGTCTGATAATTTCTGTTTAATGTATGTATACATGATCTTTACATTATTTTCATATCTTTGTTGAGGACAGGATCACTTTTAGATCACCATTTGAGAACATCCTTCATAAAAGTAAGGATGTCCTCAAAAGGCAAGTCATCTGAAGGAGGACCTGAAGCTAAAGAACCATTATCATCAAACTCCTATTGTGACCTCTAGGGGAGGATAACTGGCCAAAGTACATTAGGTCATTGCATTCAGCTTCTTTTTCAGATGATGGGGGAACGCTCCAAGCATTAAAGTACCAAGAGATAAAAGACTACTGTTCCAATTTGGGTGAGCTGCCTCTCAAGCATGAACTTGAATATGAATTCAGGCAAGCAGGTGCCGTCGCTTACCTAAAAAAGAAGTTATGAACTCACCATAACATTCCATCTGTGTTGTTGCCTTTCATTTGCTTTTCAACCTATGGGTTTTGGATCCGAGCACTGGATCAGAGATGGCCATATACCAAAGCAGTAGACTCCAGCATCTGTGCTCCTCCCCTATCCATGATATCCCTCTCCTCCAAATCCCACAGATCGAATGCTGCAACCTAGCAAATCACGTAAACAAAACTCCCAAAGGCAAGAGACATTACTTAGAATAAAGTAATCAGCCAAACTAGGATACTTCAGGAGCTCAAAGGGAAACAGAAGTATCTGTTCAAAAACAGTATATGTTAGCTCCTTGAAAAGACAGGGGGATGGAGGGAGGGAGGGAAGGCTGAAGAGCAAATGAGAGGTGACAACACAGATGGAACATTATGGTAAGTACATTAACTTCTTTATCTGATGTTGTTGCCTTCATTTGCTCTTTAACCTACGGGACAGAGTCCCCAACTACTAAAGGAACTTGGGAGGCCCTCAAGGAAGGATATTCCGGAGCACAGCAAAACCAAAGGATGCCTTGGACACGGAGATAATGTCCCAAATGTAATGGGAAATAAAGATATGGTGGATGAACCATGTAGCAGCTGCACACATTTCATCTATGGGGAGCTTGGACCAAAAGGCTGAAGAAGTAGAAAAAGATCTGGTAAAATGGGGTTTAATATGACTAGGTAATGAAAGGCCCTTGGAGGAATAAGCAAGTTTGATACAACTGGTAATCCAATCGGCTAACATAACCTTGGAAATTGGTTTACCTAATCTGGACATAGAAAAAGATATGAAATGTTGATCAGATTTCCTGAATGTTTTAGTTCTGTCCAAATAAAAGTGTAGTTGTCTACGCACATCCAATGTATGGAGAAGATACTTTCCTTTGTTTTGAAAGTTACACCGGAAGATTGATGACTTGGTTAAAGTTAGCCTCAGAAGTGACCTTGGGCAAAAAGGAGGGATTAGTACGTAAGGTAACTCTGTCCTTAGGGAAGATAAGATATAGAGATTTGCAAGACAAGGCCTGTAGTTCCAAACCCTATTAGATGAAGTGATGGCCACCAAGGAAATAGTTTTCCAGGTAAGGAACTTTAAATCTACTTTTGCTGCAAGCTCAAAATGAGATGAGACTAAAGCCTGAAGAACTAAGTGAGGTCCCAAGGAAGGGCAGGATCCTTGACAGGTGGACACAGGAGAAAGGTACCTTTAAGGAAGGCCTTGCATAGTTTAGCTCAGGTTAGGGAGAAAGAATTCTCCCCTACATGAAAACTGGAAATGGCAGCAAGTTGTACCTTAACCGTAGAAAAACTCATACCTGTATTAAAAAGATGATCCAAAAAGACCACAACTGCTGGTACTGCCACAGAGAAGAGGTCTAAATTGCTCTGATGGGCCCAGATAGAGAAACGATTCCATTTACTGACGTAAAGCTTTCTCGTGGAAGGTTTGTGAGCTGCAACCAAAATATTTCGAACTGGGGAGGAAAACCTGGGATTTCTAGCCATCATTGGAAGTGGAGAAACCAAGCAATTAGTTTCAAATTCAGGAGATCTGGATGGGTGAGTCCTGAGAGATGGGATAAGAGATCTCAACAGCTCTTCAGAGTCCAAGGTGGACAAACCAGATGAGTCCAAAGGAAGGGGAACCACACTTGACGGGGCCAAAATGGGGCAATGAGGATGACTTGGCACTTCAATCTCTGTGCTTTCTGAAGAAATTTGGGAATGGGCAGAAAGGGAGGGAAGGCATAAAGTAGACCGGGGGGCCAAGCATGGACTAGAGCATCTCTCAGTGATTATCTCTGCACAGGGATTAGGGGAAAACAACTCGCTACACTTGGTGTTGGAGGGAGAAACAAACAGGTCGGAGCAAGGTTGACCCCATCTCTCGAAGATCATATTTGCCACTGCAGGGTTTAGAGACCACTCGTGAGGCATCAGGATGGCTCTGCTGAGCTTGTCTGCTAGAATGTTCAACTTCGCCAGAATGTGCGTCGCTATGAGAAAGCGATCTGAAGAAATTGCCCATTGCCACAATATCATGGCCTCTTGACACAAGGGATAAGACCTGGTTCCTTCTTGATTGTTGATGTACCAGACTACTGACATGTTGTCTGTCTGAATCGCAGTATTTCAGGTGGGGAGAGAGGAATGGAGGGCTTGCAATGCGAGAAGCACTGCTCTCATCTCCAGAACATTTATATGCAAATTGGTCTCTGGGGGACCATGTGTCTTGAACTGTCTGTCCCAGATAGTGCCCCCACCCGAGATGGGAAGCATCTGCGGTAACATCGGTAGAGGGAGCAGGAAGGACAAAAGGCCAGCCCTGGAGAAGGTCATCTGATTGCATCCACCAGATGAGAAACTGTTCAGGAGATCCTGATACAGTGGTTCAGAGGGTAACGCAGAAGTGGCCATTGCATGGCTAGGTTCCACTGAAGCACTCTCATGTGAAGGCAGGCCAAGGGTACCAGAGTGATTGTCGCCATCATGGACCACAAGGCCTGAAGAACAAGACTGGCATGGGGCAAAGGAGTGTCCATAATCTGTCTGACATGGGATCTCAGACTGGAGATTCTGTTGAGAGTAAAAAGTGCTAGGAACTGAGGGGTATCCAAGAGAGCTCTGATAAAGTCTATGACCTGAACAGGAACCAGATGGGATTTCTTTCGATTAATAGATTTGCTCAAGGTTGAGGCTAGCTGAAGTACGTATTCTATGGCTTGAAGAGGTTGATGCCTGGTGGGAGCAGTTAGGAGCCAATTGTCTAGGAAAGGAAATAACTGAATTCCTTGCAGTTTCAGGTAAGTGCTACCACTGCCATGCACTTGGTGAACGTCCTGGGGGCTGATCCATTGAAGGCAGCATTGATAAAGGACACCTTATAGGGTTCCGAAAAATCACACAGC